>NC_134894.1:2970014-3127514 GCF_041734735.1 Babylonia areolata | reverse complement strand
ACACACCCACACACATGTACAGCATTCTCTGCACTGGCCACAAAACACCCACACACATGTACAGCATTCTCTGCACTGGCCACAAAACACACCCACACACATGTACAGCATTCTCTGCACTGGCCACAAAACACACCCACACACATGTACAGCATTCTCTGCACTGGACACAAAACACACCCACACACATGTACAGCATTCTCTGCACTGGACACAAAACACACCCACACACATGTACAGCACTGGCCACAGAACACACCCACACATGTACAGCATTCTCTGCACTGGCCACAAAGCATGGCACTGGGTTCATGCACTGGGCAGTCATTTCTTTTTCTTAAAAAAAGTTATTCATTAAAAAAAGAAGACAATTAATGACTTTGTAATAACACGTGAGGAGTAATAACACATGGGGAGTGGAGTGTATCAACAAGTGTGCATGCTATAATACCTCCTTGGAAATTCATCATTTATCATTGTTGCTTATAGTCCAGCCGACTGCACAGGGCCATATCAGGACTGCCCAACCACACAACATCAATGTCAAACCACACTAAACACAAAACTGTCACATACTGTAAAAAATCGTTAAGATAAACCTACAAAACACAGTTCCTGACACATTATCGTAACCACTGAGCTCCTTAGAGCAAATAAGATTAGGGTGTGCTGAGGACGTCAGCCCTTGCACTTAATTATCATTCCCAGATTTTTTTAAATGATAGAAAAGGGGAAAAAAAACACCCAAAAACAATACTTCAAAGTCAAACAAAAATACATAAAAAGCCATAGGCAAAAAACCTGCAGAATGGACAGCTAGTACCCATCCCAGTGTTTACAATTTCACTTCCTAATGGCCAGAGCAGAACTGCACAGATATAGTACATCACAGACTGCGCAAAAGAGACAAAAATGCCAAGCCTGCTAAAAAAATGGAATGGGATAGGAAGGCGAAAAAGGGAGACAACAGTGAAAGAAGTTGAAAGGGACAAATAAAGAGAGCAATAGAAAAGAGGAAATTTCTAGCACAGAATTTCCAGAAGGCGGGGATGCCATTTATACTGAGAGACCCCCTTCATCCCACAGAGCCTCCTTGGAAATGAGACATTACATTCTCAGCTAGCAACACATAAAACAGAGACCATATGAGGCCTGACGATCCTGAATAATTGAAAAGCAAAAGACAGAGATCTGCATAGCAGGCAAAACTGCCATGGCAAAAAAAAAAAAAAAAAAAAAAAAAAAAAAAATTGCCTGTTATCCATGCATGGGAAATATATATATGTTTATGGATAATATCTTTAAAATATTGAGTTGAATGATAACAATGATGATGATGAAGGTGATGTTGATGAAGGTGATGATGATAATGATCATAATAATGACAATTATCATCATAATAATGGTAAGCAGAAGGAGAAACACATTCCAAGTCCAATATGTGTATGAAAAGTGCTCACCCTGTGTCTACAAATGTTAAAAATAGTGTTTAAGATGATTTTTAAAAATTGTGAGCAAAAAGAAAAAAAACAAACAATAATAATATCATTCTGATTCCATGAGAGTAGAGACCACAGAAGCTTAGTAGACCTAGCACTGCATAGGAAATATTTGTTCACATTTTGGAAGCCATAAATCTATAGTCGGTGGTAGCTAAAAAGAAGCAGCTAAACATTATAAGCAGTCCATCTGCATGTCTTCTAAGATTTACCTTCTGATTAGAAGCATCTCTACATTCTGCCTACAACATGTTGCAGCATTTTTTTCCGATTCTCAAGAGGCACACTTTACCTTCAGTTCTAATGTTTGTATGATGTTGCATGTGTTATGAGAAACATTCAAAAAGAAATCAGCAGAAGAGAAAGAAATGAGGATCCCCAGCTTTCTCCTTCATCTTCATCACCCTGAACTCTGTGAACAGTCAATGGGGACATCACACAGTGAACAGTCAATGGGGCATCACATCACACAGTGAACAGTCAATGGGGGCATCACACAGTGAACAGTCAATGGGGACATCACACAGTGAACAGTCAATGGGGGCATCACATCACACAGTGAACAGTCAATGGGGGCATCACATCACACAGTGAACAGTCAATGGGGGCATCACATCACACAGTGAACAGTCAATGGGGGCATCACACAGTGAACAGTCAATGGGGACATCACATCACACAGTGAACAGTCAATGGGGGCATCACATCACACAGTGAACAGTCAATGGGGACATCACACAGTGAACAGTCAATGGGGGCATCACATCACACAGTGAACAGTCAATGGGGACATCACATCACACAGTGAACAGTCAATGGGGGCATCACATCACACAGTGAACAGTCAATGGGGACATCACAGTGAACAGTCAATGGGGGCATCACACAGTGAACAGTCAATGGGGGCATCACATCACACAGTGAACAGTCAATGGAGGCATCACATCACACAGTGAACAGTCAATGGGGGCATCACATCACACAGTGAACAGTCAATGGGGGCATCACATCACACAGTGAACAGTCAATGGGGACATCACATCACACAGTGAACAGTCAATGGGGGCATCACATCACACAGTGAACAGTCAATGGGGGCATCACATCACACAGTGAACAGTCAATGGGGGCATCACATCACACAGTGAACAGTCAATGGGGACATCACATCACACAGTGAACAGTCAATGGGGACATCACATCACACAGTGAACAGTCAATGGGGGCATCACATCACACAGTGAACAGTCAATGGGGGCATCACATCACACAGTGAACAGTCAATGGGGGCATCACATCACACAGTGAACAGTCAATGGGGACATCACAGTGAACAGTCAATGGGGGCATCACACAGTGAACAGTCAATGGGGACATCACATCACACAGTGAACAGTCAATGGGGACATCACATCACACAGTGAACAGTCAATGGGGGCATCACATCACACAGTGAACAGTGAACAGTCAATGGGGACATCACATCACACAGTGAACAGTCAATGGGGGCATCACATCACACAGTGAACAGTCAATGGGGACATCACATCACACAGTGAACAGTCAATGGGGGCATCACATCACACAGTGAACAGTCAATGGGGGCATCACATCACACAGTGAACAGTCAATGGGGGCATCACAGTGAACAGTCAATGGGGACATCACATCACACAGTGAACAGTCAATGGGGGCATCACATCACACAGTGAACAGTCAATGGGGGCATCACATCACACAGTGAACAGTCAATGGGGACATCACATCACACAGTGAACAGTCAATGGGGACATCACAGTGAACAGTCAATGGGGACATCACATCACACAGTGAACAGTCAATGGGGGCATCACATCACACAGTGAACAGTCAATGGGGGCATCACATCACACAGTGAACAGTCAATGGGGGCATCACATCACACAGTGAACAGTCAATGGGGACATCACATCACACAGTGAACAGTCAATGGGGGCATCACATCACACAGTGAACAATGGGGGCATCACACAGTGAACAGTCAATGGGGACATCACATCACACAGTGAACAGTCAATGGGGGCATCACACAGTGAACAGTCAATGGGGACATCACATCACACAGTGAACAGTCAATGGGGACATCACATCACACAGTGAACAGTCAATGGGGGCATCACATCACACAGTGAACAGTCAATGGGGACATCACATCACACAGTGAACAGTCAATGGGGGCATCACATCACACAGTGAACAGTCAATGGGGGCATCACATCACACAGTGAACAGTCAATGGGGACATCACATCACACAGTGAACAGTCAATGGGGGCATCACATCACACAGTGAACAGTCAATGGGGGCATCACATCACACAGTGAACAGTCAATGGGGGCATCACATCACACAGTGAACAGTCAATGGGGACATCACATCACACAGTGAACAGTCAATGGGGACATCACACAGTGAACAGTCAATGGGGGCATCACATCACACAGTGAACAGTCAATGGGGACATCACATCACACAGTGAACAGTCAATGGGGACATCACATCACACAGTGAACAGTCAATGGGGACATCACATCACACAGTGAACAGTCAATGGGGGCATCACATCACACAGTGAACAGTCAATGGGGGCATCACATCACACAGTGAACAGTCCATGGGGACATCACAGTGAACAGTCAATGGCGGCATCACACAGTGAACAGTCAATGGGGACATCACATCACACAGTGAACAGTCAATGGGACATCACATCACACAGTGAACAGTCAATGGGGGCATCACATCACACAGTGAACAGTCAATGGGGGCATCACATCACACAGTGAACAGTCAATGGGGGCATCACATCACACAGTGAACAGTCAATGGGGACATCACATCACACAGTCAACAGTCAATGGGGACATCACAGTGAACAGTCAATGGCGGCATCACAGTGAACAGTCAATGGGGGCATCACACAGTGAACAGTCAATGGGGCATCACATCACACAGTGAACAGTCAATGGGGGCATCACATCACACAGTGAACAGTCAATGGGGGCATCACACAGTGAACAGTCAATGGGGACATCACATCACACAGTGAACAGTCAATGGGGACATCACATCACACAGTGAACAGTCAATGGGGGCATCACACAGTGAACAGTCAATGGGGGCATCACATCACACAGTGAACAGTCAATGGGGACATCACATCACACAGTGAACAGTCAATGGGGACATCACATCACACAGTGAACAGTCAATGGGGGCATCACACAGTGAACAGTCAATGGGGGCATCACAGTGAACAGTCAATGGGGGCATCACATCACACAGTGAACAGTCAATGGGGGCATCACATCACACAGTGAACAGTCAATGGGGACATCACATCACACAGTGAACAGTCAATGGGGACATCACACAGTGAACAGTCAATGGGGATCACTATCACACAGTGAACAGTCAATGGGGCATCACATCACCAGTGAACAGACAATGGGGCATCACACAGTGAACATCAAATGGGACATTCACATCAAACAGTGAACATCAATGGGACATCACACACACAGGGAACAGTCCAATGGGGCTCACATCACACAGTGAACAGTAAATGTGTCATCACACATCACACAGTGAACAGTCAATGTGGAACATCACATCACACAGTTAACATCAATGGGGACATCACAGTCACACAGTGAACAGTCAATGGGGGCAACACATATCACACAGTGAACAGTCAATGGGGCATCACATCACACAGTAACAGTCAATGGGGCATCACATCACACACAGTCTGAACCATCAATGGGGGCATCACATCACACAGTGAACATCAATGGAGGGCATTCAAATCACCCAGGGAATCAGTTCAATAGGACATACACATGAATCAGTCAAGCACAGGTAGATCAGTCAATGGGGACCTCATCACACAGTGAACAGTCAATGCGGCATCACATCACACAGTGAACAGTCAATGGCGGCATCACATCACACAGTGAACAGTCAATGGGGACATCACATCACACAGTGAACAGTCAATGGGGGCATCACATCACATCACACAGTGAACAGTCAATGGGGACATCACATCACACAGTGAACAGTCAATGGGGGCATCACACAGTGAACAGTCAATGGGGACATCACAGTGAACAGTCAATGGGGACATCACAGTGAACAGTCAATGGGGGCATCACATCACACAGTGAACAGTCAATGGGGACATCACATCACACAGTGAACAGTCAATGGGGACATCACATCACACAGTGAACAGTCAATGGGGACATCACATCACACAGTGAACAGTCAATGGGGGCATCACATCACACAGTGAACAGTCAATGGGGACATCACATCACACAGTGAACAGTCAATGGGGGCATCACACAGTGAACAGTCAATGGGGACATCACATCACACAGTGAACAGTCAATGGGGACATCACATCACACAGTGAACAGTCAATGGGGGCATCACATCACACAGTGAACAGTCAATGGGGACATCACATCACACAGTGAACAGTCAATGGGGGCATCACATCACACAGTGAACAGTCAATGGGGGCATCACATCACACAGTGAACAGTCAATGGGGACATCACAGTGAACAGTCAATGGGGACATCACATCACACAGTGAACAGTCAATGGGGGCATCACATCACACAGTGAACAGTCAATGGGGACATCACAGTGAACAGTCAATGGGGACATCACATCACACAGTGAACAGTCAATGGGGACATCACATCACACAGTGAACAGTCAATGGGGACATCACATCACACAGTGAACAGTCAATGGTGGCATCACATCACACAGTGAACAGTCAATGGGGGCATCACATCACACAGTGAACAGTCAATGGTGGCATCACATCACACAGTGAACAGTCAATGGTGGCATCACAGTGAACAGTCAATGGGGACATCACAGTGAACAGTCAATGGGGCATCACAGTGAACAGTCAATGGGGGCATCACAGTGAACAGTCAATGGTGGCATCACATCACACAGTGAACAGTCAATGGGGGCATCACAGTGAACAGTCAATGGGGGCATCACAGTGAACAGTCAATGGGGACATCACAGTGAACAGTCAATGGGGGCATCACACAGTGAACAGTCAATGGGGGCATCACAGTGAACAGTCAATGGGGACATCACAGTGAACAGTCAATGGGGGCATCACATCACACAGTGAACAGTCAATGGGGGCATCACATCACACAGTGAACAGTCAATGGGGACATCACAGTGAACAGTCAATGGGGACATCACATCACACAGTGAACAGTCAATGGGGACATCACATCACACAGTGAACAGTCAATGGGGCATCACATCACACAGTGAACAGTCAATGGGGGCATCACATCACACAGTGAACAGTCAATGGGGACATCACATCACACAGTGAACAGTCAATGGGGACATCACATCACACAGTGAACAGTCAATGGGGGCATCACATCACACAGTGAACAGTCAATGGGGGCATCACAGTGAACAGTCAATGGGGACATCACACAGTGAACAGTCAATGGGGGCATCACACAGTGAACAGTCAATGGGGACATCACATCACACAGTGAACAGTCAATGGGGACATCACAGTGAACAGTCAATGGGGGCATCACATCACACAGTGAACAGTCAATGGGGACATCACATCACACAGTGAACAGTCAATGGGGGCATCACAGTGAACAGTCAATGGGGACATCACAGTGAACAGTCAATGGGGGCATCACATCACACAGTGAACAGTCAATGGGGGCATCACATCACACAGTGAACAGTCAATGGGGCATCACATCACACAGTGAACAGTCAATGGGGACATCACATCACACAGTGAACAGTCAATGGGGACATCACATCACACAGTGAACAGTCAATGGGGACATCACATCACACAGTGAACAGTCAATGGGGGCATCACATCACACAGTGAACAGTCAATGGGGACATCACATCACACAGTGAACAGTCAATGGGGGCATCACATCACACAGTGAACAGTCAATGGGGACATCACATCACATCACACAGTGAACAGTCAATGGGGACATCACATCACACAGTGAACAGTCAATGGGGACATCACAGTGAACAGTCAATGGGGACATCACATCACACAGTGAACAGTCAATGGGGGCATCACATCACACAGTGAACAGTCAATGGGGACATCACATCACACAGTGAACAGTCAATGGGGGGACATCACATCACACAGTGAACAGTCAATGGGGGCATCACATCACATCACACAGTGAACAGTCAATGGGGGCATCACATCACACAGTGAACAGTCAATGGGGGCATCACACAGTGAACAGTCAATGGGGACATCACATCACACAGTGAACAGTCAATGGGGACATCACATCACACAGTGAACAGTCAATGGGGGCATCACAGTGAACAGTCAATGGGGGCATCACATCACACAGTGAACAGTCAATGGGGACATCACATCACACAGTGAACAGTCAATGGGGACATCACATCACACAGTGAACAGTCAATGGGGGCATCACATCACACAGTGAACAGTCAATGGGGGCATCACACAGAACTGTTCACCACATTCCTCCACGTCTGTCAGTTGTCTGTCAAAGCCTGGGGTCTCTGTCACAGACAGTTTTCCTGTCCATTCTTCAATGTTGTCAGCCCAACATATCTTTTGTCTGTCCTTCCAGCTCCTTCCCTCAATAATTTCTTGGAATATTGTTTTAGCAAGGCCACTGGGTCTTGTTGTGTGGCCATTCCAATGTGATTTTCTGAAGTGATGACAGCAGATCTTGATACGGTCCAATGTGATTTTCTGAAGTGATGACAGCAGATCTTGATATGGTCCGATGTGATTTTCTGAAGTGATGACAGCAGATCTTGATACGGTCCAATTTGATTTTCTGAAGTGATGACAGCAGATCTTGATATGGTCCAATGTGATTTTCTGAAGTGATGACAGCAGATCTTGATACGGTCCAACGTGCTGCTTGGTGGTGTGGTACACCTGGATGCCCAGCTTCACAATGTATGATATCTATGCTCCAATCATGAAGCAAGCATGCCTCACTCACTTCACACACAGATCTCGATGCTGCTCAGTTTGATGAATGGCATCATCTAAATTCAGTTTAAACTTTCTGTTGTTTTATTTCAATGTACACCAGCAGCTCAGAAGTTCATCCTTCATGATTTTTTTAAATTGTTGATAAATTAATAATGAACAACAAATTGTTTTGTGTTGATGTATATGCCCCTTTTGACAAAAACAAACTTTTTCCAGTGTATGGCAAAGTGAAACAAACGCATGCTCACACACACACACACACACACTCACATACACACACACATACACACACATTACATGCACAAACATATGCACATGCACACACACAAATGCATGCACACACACATTCATCATCACCATCACGGCCTCAATCTCTCCACAAAGACAGACAAAGAAGCCACACACACATTATTGCAACATAGTATGTAACCCTTTATTTATACAAATCCTTGAAATGACTTCACAAAATGGACGGAGGATGAACTGTACTTCTAGAGAAAAAATCAGTCCATGTGGACATACATTCAGGATGGACAAATGCACTGATAAAACCACAGGCTCATAAAACTCATGTAATATTTATGTCATAAAATATTTTTTTCTATAAAAATACATTTGATTTTCACTCTGCACACTGATCTCTGCATCTTTTTTTTTTTTTTACACAAGGGGATATAACTCCAGAGCAGTATGTGAGATATCTATGACAAAACACCTTCGTCAAATTCCAGAAGACTGATTATCTATTCATTACTAAACAGCATAAAGAGCAGTCATATAGAAAGTGGTGGAAAGATAAACAATACTAACTGGTGAAGGTACTTGTCTTAAAATAGCAAAGCTGTTTTTAAGAAACTAAACAAAAATACAGGTGTATTGTTCGTCCAACTCAATTGAAAACTGTGTAAGTCAATGTTATCAGACTGGTGACTGTGACTTTGACTTTTGCTTGGTATCAGCAGATAGCTATGGCTTGGCTGAAGCTTTTACTTTTATACTTTACACTTTTAAAAATCAAAAAAAGAGAAGGAATTATGTGTTAACTTTGAAGAAACTCTCAAGGAATATCTCTACAATATGAATACTGAATTCCCGAACATCTGATAGTCTTTCCCTGTTCTCATGACCAAAATCTGTGCACAGAAAGAAACAGAGAGCAGTTATCACAGTGTTTACACTCTAGAAAAAATATAATATCACACTTTTAACCAAAAACAAAACCAAAAAAAGGGCAATTAAAAAAAGTATTTATATCAAATAGAAAGAATTATAAAGTATGCATCACATATGGTCATTATGCAAAGAATCAATGCACGTAAAACAAGTAATCGCAGCAACAAAAACAGTAAATGAGCGATACATTTCTTGCAGTATCCTCCAAAATAGCAAACCAACTTAAAATTTGCCTGTCCAGTTGCAGGCTGCAGTACTATGACTGATTTCTGCCTTCTTCATTTGTCACTGCCAGCTGATTTATAATTAATGTTCTACACAACACAAACCTGAAAAAAAGGATCCTTCAAACATCTTTTCACTTTTGATAACAATGCAAAATCAATAAATGTCAAACTGTGGTAAGATTAACAAGAGCTCTCGAAAAATATACTGAACAATAATCTATGAGTCTGTGTCCCAATTATGACCGCTGAGTTTTAAGGTCGGGTTTCTTATTGGTATTATCATCCGGGGCACTTTCTTAACCAAACCATGGATAAGAATGAATGGGGGAAAAAACCAACCCAAAAACAACATTATTTGACTGTGGGCATTCTCTCAGAACTGATGAATCAAACTCACACCCTATTCATGTGCCTCTTAAACCAACCCTAAAAGGATGCCAAGAAACAAAGTGTCATGTGATGTTGCAAACCTGGATTTCTGTCCCTCAGACTGCGGACACACATTTCCGTTCACAAGGAATGTCCTGAAAGCAGGGTGGGGGTGGTGTGGGGGAGGGGTGGGGTGGGCAATGTCCACATGATGGAGGCAGTTGGTCCAGCGTGCACTGCGGGGTTCCAGTCCTCAGTGCTCCACCTGCACCAGTGCGGGGAAGGTGCGCATGCGGAGTCGCTCCACCTCCGCCCTCAGCACAGCCACCTCCTGGGCCTGGGCCTTGGCCAGGTCCACCAGCTTGCGCCGCTGCACGATCTCCTGGTATCGCCGCTCTGCACCCGTGTCCTGCCTCCGCTCCGCTGTAACATAACGTCATTGTTTGGTTTCTATCAGAGGTGTGTGGCCAGTACAGGCGTGGCATCATGTTGTCATCACTGTGTAGGGTCTGGTTTGTAATGGAGGTGTGTGGCCAGTGTAGGGTGTAATGGAGGTGTGTGTGTGGCCACTGCAGGCATGGCATTGTATGGTCATCACTGTGTAGAATGTAATGGAGGTGTGTGGCCAGTGCAGGCATGGCATCGTATGGTCATCACTGTGTAGAATGTAATGGAGGTGTGTGGCCAGTGCAGGCATGGCATCGTATGGTCATCACTGTGTAGAATGTAATGGAGGTGTGTGGCCAGTGCAGGCATGGCATCGTATGGTCATCATTATGTATGATCTAGCCCTTGTAATGGAGGTATGTGGCCATTGCAAGCATAGTAACTGTGGTCATCATGTATGATCGAGTTTTGTAATACATGTGTGTGGCCACTGCAAGCAAGGCAGCAACCTTTGAGATAAGTCTGGCACCAGCAGTCACGGAATGAAAACAACCTTCCCTTTCCCACTCTACAGCACCACTCCGTTAGCCTCTGCCCCTTTTCCATGCATGCACTGACCACTCACAGCACTTCCACTCTGGTGGCCTTTCTGTGCAGACCTCTGTGTACTGTAGCTGAATAAAAAAAAAAAACAGTGTTGAAAAGTTCAACCAGTGTTGTTGAAATGTCCAACCAGTGTTCCCTCTGAATGAAATGGATAAATCTTACAGCAAAAATATTGTTATTATTACACACTGCACTGGATGACAGCAGTGTAAACTTCAGGGGATGATAATGTAAACCGTGGGGGTTGATAATGTCAACTGTATGGTACAATGATGTAATTTCAGGGGATGATAATGTAAACCGTGGGGGATGATAATGTCAACTGTATGGTACAATGATGTAAACTTCAGGGGATGATAACGTAAACTATGGGGGATGATAATGTCAACTGTACGGTACAATGACGTAAACTTCAGGGGATGATAACGTAAACTATGGGGGATGATAATGTCAACTGTATGGTACAATGATGTAAACTTCAGGGGATGATAACGTAAACTATGGGGGATGATAATGTCAACTGTATGGTACAATGATGTAAACTTCAGGGGATGATAATGTAAACCGTGGGGGATGATAATGTCAACTGTATGGTACAATGATGTAAACTTCAGGGGATGATAACGTAAACTATGGGGGATGTCTACAAGTGTGTTTGTTTTACTATCAAAATGAGTTTTTTCTGTAGAGTTCTGTCAGGGACAACCCTCTTGTTGCCATGGGTTCTTTTACCTGCACTAAGTGAGAGCGCACACAGGACCTCAGTTTATCCTCTCATCCTTATGACTAGGTCATAGACCACCACTTCAGGTGTAGTGGAGGAGGGAGTAAAATTCCTGGTCTGTGCAACCAAAAATAAATAAACAGAAAAATAAATGAATACAAAGCGTCTCACCATTGACTTCGTCGATGTGGCGTCGTTCATTGACAGCCACGTTCAGTTCCTTAAGTTCTTCATCCAGCTCCAGGTTGTTGACGTCTCTCTGCTTCATGGTCGTCTTCAGATCTGACATAATTCGCTTCTTCTCTGTCACGTTCTTCTCGTGGTGCTGTGGCAACACAAACAACTCATCAGCAACTTGGTTTCCAAGGGTGGGAGTATTTCCGTACTGCACCGATTTTCTGTACAGGCGTTTTGGCAGTTTCCCTCCTCCTCCTCCTCCCCTTTATCTTACCCTGATTCAATATTCAGACATGCGTTTCAGGACTTTGGCCACAACCTTTCCAGTATTACAATGTTCACTCCCACCTGTGTGCTCCTCTTGATTCCAATGCAAAGGCTAGCAACTAAATGTCAGCATGTTCACCATGAATGAACACACAACATTTTCTCAGAGGATAATGTTTATCTTTATCTTCTGAGAAGCTGACATGACATAAAAACCTTTTACATATGACTTCAGGGGACTATAACAAATGGTTAGAGCCCCTGTCAAATAAGAGATGCTATTTGTTTTCAAATAACAGCATCATCTGAAACACAAAACAGAGATGAACCCATGGCAGACTCCCTAATCAATGGCATAAAATTCAAGATGCATTTAAACTCTCACCTTCAAACACACTTTGGATATCATGTTGACTAATGAGACACCTCAAAAATGACATATAAGACATTATGTATTAATCAGAGAGATGGCTCCTACCCACAAATTCCAAACTGTAAGGTATTGTATCTGCAGTGTAGTTTCAAGGTGTCTAAGCGTGCGGAGTGATCCATAAACACTACTCCACATCTGCTTTAAAAATGAATAAACAAAGAGAAGCAGATGCCTGACCTATGCATTAACCGAACACACTAGTCAGAGCCTTGGAGCCTGCTATGTACAATCAAACATCCACCCACAATGAAATCAGACAGGTAAACAAAATAAACAGATAAGTAAACACATTAAAACTGCAATAAAAATGAATGATACATAAAAGGCAAATGGTTGAAATAAATGAATAAAATAACAATGAAATCAGACAGGTAAACAAAGTAAACAGATAAGTAAACACATTAAAACTGCAATAAAAATGAATGATACATAAAAGGCAAATGGTTGAAATAAATGAATAAAATAAAATAAAAAGAAACAAAATAAAATAAGATAAAACAGAACAGAATAAAATAAATAAAAAAATAAATAAAATGCAATAAAACAAGCCAGTGGTGCCGTGGCGTCAGATTACCTTTTTCTGCAGCAGGATGGTCTGTTCCAGAGTGGAGATCTCCTGGGCTTTCTTGGCTTCGTAGTCACTCTCGTTCAGGTACTGAAAAAGGTCAGAGCACCAGGTACATCTTATCATGTTTATTTCACACATTCCAGCCTCCTTGCCCTGGTGTCTGGATGTGAACGACATGCAGACACCATCGACCAACAACAACAGGTGAAGAACAGTGTATCAGAAGATAAAGTAGGGGGATGAGCACAAATGGGATACAGCTTTTCCATCTCATTTCTTTTTCCTCTTTCATTTCCTGGTTTGTTTTTTAATTTCATGTTTGTATGTATGTTCACATCCATGTAGCATCAGTGAGCAAGATACTGTACATTACTGAGGGGACACATGGAGAGTGTGGTTAGTGCTGTGATACATGTGAGAAGGAAGGAAGCCCACTCCTTTCTCTGATAGCGTTCTACAAACTGTGAACATTGGTGCTTGTGTGGGTGTGTGTGAGCGTGCACATGCACTTAAATGTATATGGATATGTGTCATAAAAAATCCTACTGCAATACTTTGCACATGATTTCTGACTCCTGATGTACTATCCCATTATTCCTTGTGGCCCAGGTACACTGGGCAATGAAGACATTCTGTTCTACTGGGTTTTAGTCCATAAGCTGACGGAGGTACACTCACGGCCTGTATCTCCCTGGTGACCTTCATGAACTGGATGTCCTTCATCTTGTTCTCCAGGTCCTCCATCTGCATGGACATCTTCTTGTGCTCCCTGAAACATCAGGTGTGTCTGTCTGTGTTAGTTATCTGTGTGTGTGTGTGTGTGTGTGTGTGTGTGTGTGTGTCTGTCTGTCTGTCTGTGTTAGTTATCTCTGTGTGTGTGTGTGTGTGTGTGTGTGTGTGTGTGTGTGTGTGTGTGTGTGTGTGTGTCTGTCTGTGTTAGTTATCTGTGTGTGTGTGTGTGTGTGTGTGTGTGTGTGTGTGTCTGTCTGTGTTAGTTATCTGTGTGTGTGTGTGTGTGTCTGTCTGTGTTAGTTATCTGTGTGTGTGTGTGTGTGTGTGTGTGTGTGTGTGTGTGTGCAAGTATGTAAGTATCGGAGAGAGGGAGACAGAGTGTGTATGTGTGTGTGTGTGTGTGTGTGTGTGTGTGTGGTGTGTGTGTGTGTGTGTGTGTGTGTGTGTGTGTGTGTGTGTGTGTGTGTGTGTGTGTGTGTGCAAGTATGTAAGTATGGGAGAGAGGGAGACAGAGTGTGTATATGTGTGTGTGTGTGTGTGTGTGTGTGTGTGTGTGTGTGTGTGTGTGTGTGTGCAAGTATGTAAGTATGGGAGAGAGGGAGACAGAGTGTGTATATGTGTGTGTGTGTGTGTGTGTGTGTGTGTGTGTGTGTGTGTGTGTGTGTGTGGTGTGTGTGTGTGTGTGTGTGTGTGTGTGTGTAGGTCAGAGAAACAAAGAGTGAAAGAATGTGTGTTAGTGCCTGAATGTGAGTGAGTGAGTGAGTGAGTGTGTGAGTGTGTGTGTGAGAGAGAGAGAGAGAGAAAGAGTGTGTGTGTGTTTTTTGTATACACACATGTTGAAGTTTTTATTGGGCTTGCTTGGCTTTAACTTTGCTGTGTGGGATTTTGTTATATATATAATGATGTATGCCACCTTTAACTGTTCTGCTGTAATCTGTATCTATCACAGACCTCACCTCTCTCAATCACTCTCAGATAATAAAGTGATTCTGATTCTGATGTCTGCACAGGAGTTTTTGTGTTTGCAGGTGTGTCAGGTGTGTGCCTGACCTGAACAAGTGCTGAGTGTACAGGTGTGAGGAAGGTGTGTGCCTGCCCTGAAGAAGTGCTGAGTGTATAGGTGTGAGGAAGGTGTGTGCCTGCCCTGAAGAAGTGCTGAGTGTACAGGTGTGAGGAAGGTGTGTGCCTGCCCTGAAGAAGTGCTGAGTGTACAGGTGTGAGGAAGGTGTGTGCCTGCCCTGAAGAAGTGCTGAGTGTACAGGTGTGAGGAAGGTGTGTGCCTGCCCTGAACAAGTGCTGAGTGTGCAGGTGTGAGGAAGGTGTGTGCCTGCCCTGAACAAGTGCTGAGTGTGCAGGTGTGAGGCAGGTGTGTGCCTGCCCTGAACAAGTGCTGAGTGTACAGGTGTGAGGAAGGTGTGTGCCTGCCCTGAAGAAGTGCTGAGTGTACAGGTGTGAGGAAGGTGTGTGCCTGACCTGAAGAAGTGCTGAGTGTACAGGTGTGAGGAAGGTGTGTGCCTGACCTGAAGAAGTGCTGAGTGTACAGGTGTGAGGAAGGTGTGTGCCTGCCCTGAAGAAGTGCTGAGTGTGCAGGTGTGAGGCAGGTGTGTGCCTGCCCTGAACAAGTGCTGAGTGTACAGGTGTGAGGAAGGTGTGTGCCTGCCCTGAAGAAGTGCTGAGTGTACAGGTGTGAGGAAGGTGTGTGCCTGACCTGAAGAAGTGCTGAGTGTACAGGTGTGAGGAAGGTGTGTGCCTGCCCTGAACAAGTGCTGAGTGTACAGGTGTGAGGAAGGTGTGTGCCTGACCTGAAGAAGTGCTGAGTGTGCAGGTGTGAGGAAGGTGTGTGCTGACCTGAAGAAGTGCTGAGTGTACAGGTGTGAGGAAGGTGTGTGCCTGCCCTGAACAAGTGATGACTGTACAGGTGTGAGGAAGGTGTGTGCCTGACCTGAAGAAGTGCTGAGTGTGCAGGTGTGAGGAAGGTGTGTGCCTGCCCTGAAGAAGTGCTGAGTGTACAGGTGTGAGGAAGGTGTGTGCCTGACCTGAAGAAGTGCTGAGTGTGCAGGTGTGAGGCAGGTGTGTGCCTGCCCTGAAGAAGTGCTGAGTGTACAGGTGTGAGGAAGGTGTGTGCCTGCCCTGAAGAAGTGCTGAGTGTACAGGTGTGAGGAAGGTGTGTGCCTGCCCTGAAGAAGTGCTCAGTGTACAGGTGTGAGGAAGGTGTGTGCCTGCCCTGAAGAAGTGCTCAGTGTACAGGTGTGAGGAAGGTGTGTGCCTGCCCTGAAGAAGTGCTGAGTGTACAGGTGTGAGGAAGGTGTGTGCCTGCCCTGAACAAGTGATGAGTGTACAGGTGTGAGGAAGGTGTGTGCCTGCCCTGAAGAAGTGCTCAGTGTACAGGTGTGAGGAAGGTGTGTGCCTGCCCTGAACAAGTGCTGAGTGTACAGGTGTGAGGAAGGTGTGTGCCTGCCCTGAAGAAATGATGAGTGTACAGGTGTGAGGAAGGTGTGTGCCTGCCCTGAACAAGTGATGAGTGTACAGGTGTGAGGAAGGTGTGTGCCTGCCCTGAACAAGTGATGAGTGTACAGGTGTGAGGAAGGTGTGTGCCTGCCCTGAAGAAATGCTGAGTGTCGTGTGGAGTCAGCAGCACTCACCACTCCAGCTGTATGATGCCCTTTCTGAAGTCCTTGCTCTCAATCATGCTGTTGATCTTGCTCTCTCCAAGTTGCTGTGAAAACAAGTCAGACCCTCCAATGTACTGGTCAGTACTGCAGGTGGTCACAGAAATTTCAGTCAGTAAGGTCCACAGGAACAACAACAACAACGACAACAACAACAATGACTACAACAACAACAGACAGGATGATGATGACCATGACAACAACAGTATCATCATCATCAACATCAAAAACGACATCAACAACAACATCAACAACAACAGCACCAACAAACAACATCATCAAAGAATACCACCAATAACAAAAATAACAACAAACAACAACAAAAATAACAGAATGATCTGTACATCAACTGTCCAGTAGAGTACTATGAATCATACTGCCGTCAATGTGGATGTCAGACAGATGGATATACAGGCATCCACCTAATTATTCACACCACCAGTCCTGACGGTTGAGACAATAAACCGAGGTCCCACATGCAGTACGCACTTGGCACACTGAAATAGATCCCATGGGAACAAAAGTGTTGTCCTGTGGTAAAATTCTGTAGCAGAAGAAATCCGCTCTGATAGGTACATACATCTATATACACGCACTAAAGGTCTGACCATGCACACTGGGATTTGTCTGAAATGCAGTGACATCTTGAGAAACTGAAACTAAACCAAAAAACAACACGTAGTACAAGGACTTGGGGTACTGGACAGTTATTCAAAGTGGTCCAGTACCCCCAGTCCTGATACTACTCAACAACAAAAAACCCTCCCTCCCTGGAACACACAGCAGGAGTGGTGGCCGTGGGGTGTGTACCTTGATGGTGGTGTTGAGCTCCTCCACCACAGAGCGGTTGATGAGGACGCTGTCGCGGTAATCCCGCACAAACCGACCAGCGTCCACCTCCACCTGCCCCTGCTTCAGCAACAGCTGCACCTCCAGGTTGAGAGAGAAGCGCTGCTGGTCCTCCTTCAGTCTGCCCCACAGGTAAACAGAAAAACAGGTCAACGGAGATAAAGGTAATAACACACCCACAGGTAATAACACACCCACAGGTAATAACACACCTACAGGTAATAACACACCTACAGGTAATAACACACCTACAGGATAATAGAGAACTGCTGCTGGTCCTCCTTCAGTCTGCCCCACAGGTAAACAGAAAAACAGGTCAACGGAGATAAAGGTAATAACACACCCACAGGTAATAACACACCCACAGGTAATAACACACCTACAGGTAATAACACACCTACAGGTAATAACACACCCACAGGTAATAACACACCTACAGGTAATAACACACCTACAGGTAATAACACACCTACAGGTTATAACACACCTACAGGATAATAGAGAACTGCTGCTGGTCCTCCTTCAGTCTGCCACACAGGTAAACAGAAAAACAGGTCAACGGAGATAAAGGTAATAACACACCCACAGGTAATAACACACCTACAGGTAATAACACACCTACAGGTTATAACACACCTAAGGTTATAACAGACTTTCAGGATAATAGAGAACTGCTGCTGGTCTTCCTTCAGTCTGCCACACAGGTACAGAGATATACAGGTAATAACACACCAACAGGTAGTCACAGACCTCCAGGTTGAGGGAGAACCACTGCGGGTCCTTCAGTCTGCTGCACAGGTACACATATATACAGGTAAAAACACGCTTACAGGTACACAGCGATACAGGTTACAACACACCTACATGTAATACCAGACCTCCAGGTTGAGGGAGAACCACTGCTGGTCCTCGTTCAGTCTACTGCGCAGGTAAACAGAGAAACAGGTAACAACACACCCACAGGTACACAAACTGTAACAACACACCCACAGGTAATAACAGAACTACTACAGGTAAACAGAGAAACAGGTAATAACACACCAACAGGTACACAAACTGTAACAACACACCCACAGGTAATAACAGAACTACTACAGGTAAACAGAGAAACAGGTAATAACACACCAACAGGTACACAAACTGTAACAACACACCTACAGGTAATAACAGAACTACTACAGGTAAACAGAGAAACAGGTAATAACACACCAACAGGTGAGCAGAGATACAGGTAATAACACACCAACAGGTCAGCAGAGATACAGGTAATAACACACCAACAGGTGAGCAGAGATACAGGTAATAACACACCAACAGGTCAGCAGAGATACAGGTAATAACACACCAACAGGTCAGCAGAGATACAGGTAATAACACACCAACAGGTCAGCAGAGATACAGGTAATAACACACCAACAGGTCAGCAGAGATACAGGTAATAACACACCAACAGGTGAGCAGAGATACAGGTAATAACACACCAACAGGTCAGCAGAGATACAGGTAATAACACACCAACAGGTCAGCAGAGATACAGGTAATAACACACCAACAGGTGAGCAGAGATACAGGTAATAACACACCAACAGGTCAGCAGAGATACAGGTAATAACACACCAACAGGTGAGCAGAGATACAGGTAATAACACACCAACAGGTGAGCAGAGATACAGGTAATAACACACCAACAGGTAAACAGAGATACAGGTAATAACACACCAACAGGTAAACAGAGATACAGGTAATAACACACCAACAGGTGGGCAGAGATACAGGTAATAACACACCAACAGGTGAGCAGAGATACAGGTAATAACACACCAACAGGTCAGCAGAGATACAGGTAATAACACACCAACAGGTCAGCAGAGATACAGGTAATAACACACCAACAGGTCAGCAGAGATACAGGTAATAACACACCAACAGGTGAGCAGAGATACAGGTAATAACACACTAACAGGTGAGCAGAGATACAGGTAATAACACACTAACAGGTGAGCAGAGATACAGGTAATAACACACCAACAGGTCAGCAGAGATACAGGTAACAACACACCAACAGGTGAGCAGAGATACAGGTAATAACACACCAACAGGTCAGCAGAGATACAGGTAATAACACACCAACAGGTGAGCAGAGATACAGGTAATAACACACTAACAGGTGGGCAGAGATACAGGTAATAACACACCAACAGGTGAGCAGAGATACAGGTAACAACACACCAACAGGTGAGCAGAGATACAGGTAATAACACACCAACAGGTGAGCAGAGATACAGGTAATAACACACCAACAGGTCAGCAGAGATACAGGTAATAACACACCAACAGGTGAGCAGAGATACAGGTAATAACACACCAACAGGTGGGCAGAGATACAGGTAATAACACACCAACAGGTCAGCAGAGATACAGGTAATAACACACCAACAGGTCAGCAGAGATACAGGTAATAACACACCAACAGGTCAGCAGAGATACAGGTAATAACACACCAACAGGTAAACAGAGATACAGGTAATAACACACCAACAGGTGAGCAGAGATACAGGTAATAACACACCAACAGGTGAGCAGAGATACAGGTAATAACACACCAACAGGTAAACAGAGATACAGGTAATAACACACCAACAGGTGAGCAGAGATACAGGTAATAACACACCAACAGGTCAGCAGAGATACAGGTAATAACACACTAACAGGTGAGCAGAGATACAGGTAACAACACACCAACAGGTGAGCAGAGATACAGGTAATAACACACTAACAGGTGAGCAGAGATACAGGTAATAACACACCAACAGGTCAGCAGAGATACAGGTAATAACACACCAACAGGTCAGCAGAGATACAGGTAATAACACACCAACAGGTGAGCAGAGATACAGGTAATAACACACCAACAGGTCAGCAGAGATACAGGTAATAACACACCAACAGGTGAGCAGAGATACAGGTAATAACACACCAACAGGTCAGCAGAGATACAGGTAATAACACACCAACAGGTCAGCAGAGATACAGGTAATAACACACCAACAGGTCAGCAGAGATACAGGTAATAACACACCAACAGGTCAGCAGAGATACAGGTAATAACACACCAACAGGTCAGCAGAGATACAGGTAATAACACACCTACGGGGGTGGGGGAGGGAAAAGTCTTCAGATTTAAAATATTGGTTGAACACATAATACGTTTCAAAATTAGATTTGAAAGATGTGACAGAAGAACAGTGTCTGATATTCTGTGGAAGAGATTTCCAGAACCGAGGACAATGTGTGCAAAATGTTGGGAAACCACGGGACTTGGCCCTGTGTCCAGCAAGTAATTTCACAGCGCTGGGCCTGCCTCTTCAAAACAGAGCAATGGGTGAAACAGGTTCACAGAGACACAGGCAAACAGAAACAGGGATGTGACAAACATGAAGCACTGACTTATTCAGCTGTGTGTCGATGTCCTCGATCTCATTCTTCAGAGCCTCCTCCTCGTCCTGACGTTTCTGCAGGAAGGCCTGCATGTCAGCCAGCATCAGTGCCTTCACCTTCACCTGCAGCACACAGCCGCCACTGGTTACCTCTGGCTGTCCGTCCTCTGTCTGCCAACTGTTTCATATGTCTGCCAACTGTTTCATGGCACACAGTACCTGAGTCGAGTGCATGAAGTGGAGTGTTGGCCTAGGGGTAACACGTATGCCTAAGAAGCAAGAGAATCTGAGCCCACTGGTTCATATCCCATACTTGCCATTTTTATCGTCCCCCTCCACTAGACTTTCAATGGTGGTCTGGGCACTAGTCATTAGGATGAGACTATAAACTGAGGTCCCGTGTGCAGCATGCACTTAGCTCACGTAAAAGAACCCATGGCAACAAAAAGGTTGTCCCTGGCAAAATTCTGTAGAAAATTCCATCTCAACAGGAAAACAAATAGAATTCCAGGCAGAAAAAAAGAAGAAAAAAAAGGGTGGCACTCTCAGTGTACTGATGCGCTCTCCCTGTGGACAGCAGGCTGAATTTCATACAGAGAAATATGTTGTGAAAAAGGGTAATGCAATACAATACAATACAATACAATACTCTAGAACATGTCAGCATGACCAGAAAATATACTGACTACAAGGAAGAAACACACATACACACAAACACACTTTACACACATGCACACACACATGTGCATGAACACACACACACACACACACACACACAAACACATACACACACACACACAAACACACACACACACATCACAAACACATAAACAGTCAAACATGCATTTTTCAAGATCACTGCCATACCATCCTTGTCTGTTGTTTTTTTCGTTCAATTTTCTTTTCCAAAAGCTCAACAGTCTCCTTGATAGAAATGCTGCTCCAAAAGGAATTAAATGGGGAATTTTTATAACAGTCCTCGTTTGGTTAAATACATTTACAATGTCAAACTTGTACGCCAGAGCTAAACGATAGACTTAATATGCACCACTTTAATGTGGTACAGTATATAAAACCACAACAACTTTGATGACAAGTTCACCTTCCCGACTCCAGAACCTAAACCCAACAAGCGCACCGACAGAAAACCCAAACCAAAAGAAAAGCGAAAGACATGCGAAGATGCACTCACCATGTTCTCACTTTCGATCTTGGTCCGGCGGTACTGACACATGCGCTGCCAGATGCTGGGTTCGAGCCCCTCAGGCATGTGGACCGGCTTGTCCAGGTCAGCCAAGGCAGCGTCCAGGGCAGACTGGGCCTGAGCGTTCTGTCTGGCCGTGGATGGTCGCTCGGCGAAGGGGTTCGGGTTCCGCCCGTCCAGCAGTGGGGTGTCTGCCCCTTTGAACTTCTGCCCTCTGCACACACACAGAAGGGTCTTGGGTTCGTTTCTCTCTCTTGCCTGTGATGCATACCTGTGCGATTGTGCTGTTGTTCTGGTGTGGTGTGGTGCAGTGTGGTGTGTTGTCTTGGGTTGCTGTGTTGTGTGTTGTTGTGTTCTGTGGTGTGGTGAGAAGTGGTGTGCTGTGTTGTGTTGCTGTGTTGTTGTGTTTGTGTTGTGTAGCGTAGTGGTGTGTTGTGTTGTGTTGTGTTGCTGTGTTGTGTTGTGTGTATTGTTGTGTTGTGTGGTGTGGTGTTGTTATGTGTCGTGTTGTGTTGTGTTGTATTGTATCATATTGTATTGTATTGTATTGTACAGTACTGTAATGTATCGTATTGTATTGTGTTGTACACACACACACACACACACACACACACACACACACATACACACACACACACACACCGAGGTCGTTTTCGGAAAAGCCTGTAGAGATGATCGGCCATGATGGCAGACACATCGTGGAACTCCCGCTTGAAGGCTTTGTCCATGACCTTGTCCTCCGCCACCAGAATGTCGTACTGGTTCCGGAATTCGTCCAGGTTGCTGCGGGATTCCAAAACTGCCTCATTTGCCAGTTGCTGCACACATATACATGCACACACACACACACGCATGCACACACACGCATGCACACACACATACACACACATACGCCCACACACATGCTGTCATTCAGTAAAACAGAACACTGTATGATGACTATTGTAATACTGATAAATCCTAGTTTTGTAGACATGTTTTTAACAAAATCAAACCCCACATTATATAACCATAATTGTTATTCTGATGCTGAGTAAGTGTCAGTAATGACGCCAGCGAACACTGCTAACTCCTAAATCTTGTCAAGACAAATGATCAAGACCTTGCTTTCAAAACGTCAGAACACCCCTTGCTCCTGATCTCTTCCTGGTTCCCAAACCTCCCCCTCTCTATCCCTCATGTTGAGTGAGGCCAGGATAAATCATGAAGAGTACAGCTTTGTTAAGTATTCCCCAACCCTCTCCCTCTCTATCCCTCAGGCTGGGTGAGGCCAGGATATATCATGACAGTACAGCTTTGTTAAGTATTCCCCAACCCTCCCCCTCTCTATCCCTCAGACTGGGTGAGGCCAGGATATATCATCACAGCTTTGTTAAGTATTCCTCAACCCTCCCCCTCTCTATCCCTCAGACTGGGTGAGGCCAGGATATATCATCACAGCTTTGTTAAGTATTCCCCAACCCTCCCCCTCTCTATCCCTCAGACTGGGTGAGGCCAGGATATATCATCAGAGTACAGCTTTGTTAAGTATTCCCCTACCCTCTCCCTCTCTATCCCTCAGACTGGGTGAGGCCAGGATATATCATGACAGTACAGCTTTGTTAAGTATTCCCCTACCCTCTCCCTCTCTATCCCTCAGACTGGGTGAGGCCAGGATATATCATCAGAGTACAGCTTTGTTAAGTATTCCCCTACCCTCTCCCTCTCTATCCCTCAGACTGGGTGAGGCCAGGATATATCATGACAGTACAGCTTTGTTAAGTATTCCCCTACCCTCTCCCTCTCTATCCCTCAGACTGGGTGAGGCCAGGATATATCATGACAGTACAGCTTTGTTAAGTATTCCCCTACCCTCTCCCTCTCTATCCCTCAGACTGGGTGAGGCCAGGATATATCATGACAGTACAGCTTTGTTAAGTATTCCCCAACCCTCTCCCTCTCTATCCCTCAGACTGGGTGAGGCCAGGATATATCATCACAGCTTTGTTAAGTATTCCCCAACCCTCTCCCTCTCTATCCCTCAGGCTGGGTGAGGCCAGGATATATCATCACAGCTTTGTTAAGTATTCCCCAACCCTCTCCCTCTCTATCCCTCAGACTGGGTGAGGCCAGGATATATCATCACAGCTTTGTTAAGTATTCCCCAACCCTCTCCCTCTCTATCCCTCAGACTGGGTGAGGCCAGGATATATCATCACAGCTTTGTTAAGTATTCCCCAACCCTCTCCCTCTCTATCCCTCAGACTGGGTGAGGCCAGGATATATCATGACAGTACAGCTTTGTTAAGTATTCCCCAACCCTCTCCCTCTCTATCCCTCATGTTGAGTGAGGCCAGGATAAATCATGAAGAGTACAGCTTTGTTAAGTATTCCTCAACCCTAAATGGACCCCCACATCAGCATCTTCATCACCCCATCATCATCATTCATCATCACCCCATCATCATCTTCATCACTCCATCATCGTCATTCATCATCACCCCATCATCATCATTCATCATCACCTCATCATCATCATTCATCATCATCATTCATCACCCCATCATCATCATTCATCATCGCCCCATCATCATCATCCCATCATCACCATTCATCATCACCCCATCATCATCATCATCATCACCCTATCATCATCATCATCACCCCATCATCATCATTCATCATCATCATCATCACCCCATCATCATCATTCATCATCATTCATCATCATCCCATCATCATCATCATCATCACCCCATCATCATCATTCATCATCACCCCATCATCATCATCACCCCATCATCATCATTCATCATCACCCCATCATCATCATCATCACCCCATCAACATCATTCATCATCACCCCATCAACATCATTCATCATCACCCCATCATCATCATTCATCATCATCACCCCATCATCATCATTCATCATCATCACCCCATCATCGTCATTCATCATCACTGAAATACACAAACAAGACGTCCCAAGTTCAGGGGCACACAAAGAAACACCACCACCCAAACAGACCTTGAGTTTCTTCTTGTGTTCCATTCTGAAGAGCAGTTCCCTCTCGCGAATCTCCAGCTCCTCCTCTGTCAGCAGTGCACGACGAAGACGCAGAATCTTCAGCTCCTCCTGATGCACACAGGCAAAATGGTGAAACACATATGCAAACAGTATTAACAATGGATAGTGATACAGCACTCTAACCAGCAAAATGCTTGAGGTGCTCTATAAAACACATAATTTTCTACTTACCAACACCAGTGTTTTCATGTACACAAGTCCACCTGACAAACTGTACACACATACATACAAAACACAATTATACAAACAAACACACATTCACAAATATAGATCCCCCCTTCCCTCCACACACACACACACACACACACACACACACACACACACACACTGACCAGAGAGGAGCCCAGGCTCACAGACAGGTAGTTGAAGGAGAAGGTGAGTGGGGTGATGATGGCCTTGAAACACACTCACACAGACACACACACACAACAATCCCAACCCCTAACACACAACCCCCACACCTCCTCCACACAAACACACACACACACACACACAAACACACACACACATAACTGCAAACTTGACCCCCACACGCACAAAAATGCACACTCACTTCACCACCACCACCGCCATTCCCCAACAAACACCACACACTTTCACGACCAACATCCACCCTACTCAACATCCCCTCCTCCCACACAAACCCCTGCCTCCCCCCTTACCCCTCTCACCCCAAGCCCAGCCCACACTGACCACAGGCACATGACGTACCTGGTAAAGGACCATCATGACCTTGATCTTCTTGAGGAACAGCTGGTTCAGCGACTCGTCAAAGTTGGCCATGCTCTCTGTGATCAGTCCCTGCAGCTTCCGTAGCTCGGTCTCCAGTTGCTGCCAGGGTCACCAACATTGTATTGTATTGCATTGTATCGTATCGTATCGTACTGTATTGTATTGTACTGTATTGCATGGCATTGTATTGTACTGTATTGTATTGTATTATATTGTATCGTATTGTACTGTATCGTATCGTATTGTATTGTATTACTCTTTTTTGTTACAACAGATTTCCCTGTGTGAAATTATAGCTGCTCTCCCAAAGGAGAGTGCGTCACTACACTGAGAGCACCACACTTTGCCAGGCTGTATTGGCAGATGAAGGTCTTAACCATCCTGCCACCCTCCCGTGAGGAAGAAGTCCAAATACAGAATGGTACCTGACATCATGACCTACTTTATCTCCATGAGATGATGGGCACCAAAGCCGAGTGGTTAAAGTGTTAGACTTTTAATCTGAGGGTCCTAGGTTCGAATCTTGGTCACAGCACCTTGTGGATAAAGGGTGGGGATTTTTCCCATCTCCCAGGTCAACAGATGGGCAGACCTGCTTGCGCCTGAACCCTCTTCGTGTGTACGCACGCAGAAGATCACATATGCATGTTAAAGATTCCGTAATCCATGTCAGCATTTGGTGGGTTTTAGAAACAAGAACATACCTGGCATGCAACCACCAGAAAACGAAGTATGACTGCCTACACGGTGGGGTGAAAACAGTCATACATGTAAAAGCCCACTCGTACATATGAGTAAATGTGGGACTCACAGCCCCACACACATCATTTTTTTTTTTTTTTTTTAAATCTGAGTGAGATGACAGCCCTTTAGTGACGAGTGTAGTCATCATCAGCAGCCACAGGGTTAAAGGAAGGAGGCAGTCGGTCGTCAAACACAACTCCTCCACCAAGAAAACAGACTGCTAAGGGCTGGATGTTAAAAAAGCAGCTATGCTTACTCCACAACCCTCATGACATCAACATTGGCTTTGTTTCGTTTCGTTTCGTTTCTCACCTTCCTGAACTTCTCCCTCTCCTCGTTCAGCTCCTTCACTTTACGCTCGTACTCCTTGGCCATCTTCTGCTCGTCCTCCGTCCACTCCGTCTCTGCCTTCTGCTGCATGAACAGCGGCACTGGCACGTCCTGAAGCACAACCACCACGCTCTCTTCACTCACTGACTCTTCTAGTTGGGCTCTCTGTTCAGGTTCTCAAGGAGGCGTCACTGCGTTCCCACAAACCTCCATACACTACACCACATGTGCTGGGGAGATGCCTCACCAGCGGTATAACTCAACGTGCTTATTCAGGCCTTGGGTACATGCACATACATTTGTGTACCAATCAGAGTGGACTTCTTCTACAGAATTTGCCAGAGGTACAACATTTTGTTGCCATGGGTTCTTTTCCAGTGTATCAAGTGCATGCAGCACATGGGACCTTGGTTTATCATCTCATCTCATCCCAATGACCAGACGCTCAGTGTGATTTTCCAGTCAATCCTGGCAGAAAGGGTGAGAGAGGGAATCAAACCCAGACCCTCATGGACACTGTATTGGTAAATAAGCATCTTAACCATGACTGCTTCCACAACCCTCCACGGTCACAGGGCCAGTGCACAGCAGAAAGCCACACCACAAGCCTTCATCTCTTCACCTTCATCTCTTCGTCTCTTCACCTTCATCTCTTCACCTTCATCTCTTCACCTTCACCTCTTCACTTCATCTCTTCACCTTCATTGCTCACTGCTGTGTGTCAGTGTCTGGGTTTGAGCAAAACTCCTTCCAGTTCACATGGTGCTGTTGTCTGTCCTCCATCTCTGTGTTGCCCTTTCTCTGCTTCCCCTGAACTCAGGTTTTGTTTAGACAGTTATTTATCATTGTTGCTTTTATGTGTGTGTGTGTGCTTGTGTTTGTGTGGGTGTGCATGTGTGCTATGTGTGGATGCACCTGTATATGAGAATGCAGCCTCTGTGTGTGTGTGTGTATGTGTGCATGCGTGTGTGTGTGTGTGTATGGATATGCATCTGAATACATATCTCCATCCAGGCTGTAATTGAACTTGTGCATCACTTTCAATTTATTTTTCGTACTTAAGTTCCAATGTGCCGGGATTTAAACCCAGAACACTCAGACTATAATGCACTGACCACTGGGCCCTGCAGAGTGCGTCACCTTTTTCAGCTCGTCCTCCTTGCGGATCTCCAGCACTCCACCCATCATCATGTCCAGCGCCCTCTCTCGCTGGTTGTCTCCCTTCTCTCGAAGCCGCCGTTCCTCATCCGCCTTCTGCTTTTCCTCCAGCTTCTTCCGCTGCTCCGGCGTCAGGTACCTCTCCACCGTCACCTGTAACACCTGTCATCTGTCAGGTACCTCTCCACTGTCACCTGTAACACCTGTCCTGTCAGGTACCTCTCCACCGTCACCTGTAACACCTGTCCTGTCAGGTACCTCTCCACTGTCACCTGTAACACCTGTCCTCTGTCAGGTACCTCTCCACCATCACCTGTAACACCTGTCCTCTGTCAGGTACCTCTCCACCGTCACCTGTAACACCTGTCCTCTGTCAGGTACCTCTCCACTGTCACCTGTAACACCTGTCCTGTCAGGTACCTCTCCACTGTCACCTGTAACACCTGTCCTGTCAGGTACCTCTCCACTGTCACCTGTAACACCGGTCCTGTCAGGTACCTCTCCACTGTCACCTGTAACACCTGTCCTGTCAGGTACCTCTCCACCGTCACCTGTAACACCTGTCCTCTGTCAGGTACCTCTCCACTGTCACCTGTAACACCTGTCCTGTCAGGTACCTCTCCACTGTCACCTGTAACACCTGTCCTCTGTCAGGTACCTCTCCACTGTCACCTGTAACACCTGTCCTGTCAGGTACCTCTCCACCGTCACCTGTAACACCTGTCCTCTGTCAGGTACCTCTCCACTGTCACCTGTAACACCTGTCCTGTCAGGTACCTCTCCACTGTCACCTGTAACACCTGTCCTCTGTCAGGTACCTCTCCACTGTCACCTGTAACACCTGTCCTGTCAGGTACCTCTCCACTGTCACCTGTAACACCTGTCCTCTGTCAGGTACCTCTCCACCGTCACCTGTAACACCTGTCCTCTGTCAGGTACCTCTCCACTGTCACCTGTAACACCTGTCCTCTGTCAGGTACCTCTCCACCATCACCTGTAACACCTGTCCTCTGTCAGATACCTCTCCACTGTCACCTGTAACACCTGTCCTGTCAGGTACCTCTCCACCATCACCTGTAACACCTGTCCTCTGTCAGGTACCTCTCCACCGTCACCTGTAACACCTGTCCTCTGTCAGGTACCTCTCCACTGTCACCTGTAACACCTGTCCTGTCAGGTACCTCTCCACTGTCACCTGTAACACCTGTCCTGTCAGGTACCTCTCCACTGTCACCTGTAACACCTGTCCTGTCAGGTATCTCTCCACCGTCACCTGTAACACCTGTCCTGTCAGGTACCTCTCCACCGTCACCTGTAACACCTGTCCTCTGTCAGGTACCTCTCCACCGTCACCTGTAACACCTGTCCTGTCAGGTACCTCTCCACTGTCACCTGTAACACCTGTCCTGTCAGGTACCTCTCCACTGTCACCTGTAACACATGTCCTCTGTCAGGTACCTCTCCACTGTCACCTGTAACACCTGTCCTCTGTCAGGTACCTCTCCACCATCACCTGTAACACCTGTCCTCTATCAGATACCTCTCCACTGTCACCTGTAACACCTGTCCTGTCAGGTACCTCTCCACCATCACCTGTAACACCTGTCCTGTCAGGTACCTCTCCACCGTCACCTGTAACACCTGTCCTGTCAGGTACCTCTCCACCATCACCTGTAACACCTGTCCTCTGTCAGGTACCTCTCCACTGTCACCTGTAACACCTGTCCTGTCAGGTACCTCTCCACCATCACCTGTAACACCTGTCCTCTGTCAGGTACCTCTCCACTGTCACCTGTAACACCTGTCCTGTCAGGTACCTCTCCACCATCACCTGTAACACCTGTCCTCTGTCAGGTACCTCTCCACTGTCACCTGTAACACCTGTCCTGTCAGGTACCTCTCCACTGTCACCTGTAACACCTGTCCTGTCAGGTACCTCTCCACTGTCACCTGTAACACCGGTCCTGTCAGATACCTCTCCACTGTCACCTGTAACACCTGTCCTCTGTCAGGTACCTCTCCGCTGTCACCTGTAACACCTGTCCTCTGTCAGGTACCTCTCCACTGTCACCTGTAACACCTGTCCTCTGTCAGGTACCTCTCCACCATCACCTGTAACACCTGTCCTCTGTCAGGTACCTCTCCACTGTCACCTGTAACACCTGTCCTGTCAGGTACCTCTCCACTGTCACCTGTAACACCTATCCTGTCAGGTACCTCTCCACCGTCACCTGTAACACCTATCCTGTCAGGTACCTCTCCACCATCACCTGTAACACCTGTCCTGTCAGGTACCTCTCCACCATCACCTGTAACACCTGTCCTCTGTCAGGTACCTCTCCACTGTCACCTGTAACACCTGTCCTCTGTCAGGTACCTCTCCACCGTCACCTGTAACACCTGTCCTCTGTCAGGTACCTCTCCACTGTCACCTGTAACACCTGTCCTCTGTCAGGTACCTCTCCACTGTCACCTGTAACACCTGTCCTCTATCAGATACCTCTCCACTGTCACCTGTAACACCTGTCCTGTCAGGTACCTCTCCACCATCACCTGTAACACCTGTCCTCTGTCAGGTACCTCTCCACCGTCACCTGTAACACCTGTCCTCTGTCAGGTACCTCTCCACTGTCACCTGTAACACCTGTCCTGTCAGGTACCTCTCCACTGTCACCTGTAACACCTGTCCTCTGTCAGGTACCTCTCCACTGTCACCTGTAACACCTGTCCTGTCAGGTACCTCTCCACTGTCACCTGTAACACCTGTCCTCTGTCAGGTACCTCTCCACTGTCACCTGTAACACCTGTCCTGTCAGGTACCTCTCCACTGTCACCTGTAACACCTGTCCTCTGTCAGGTACCTCTCCACTGTCACCTGTAACACCTGTCCTGTCAGGTACCTCTCCACTGTCACCTGTAACACCTGTCCTGTCAGGTACCTCTCCACTGTCACCTGTAACACCTGTCCTGTCAGGTACCTCTCCACTGTCACCTGTAACACCTGTCCTCTGTCAGGTACCTCTCCACCGTCACCTGTAACACCTGTCCTCTGTCAGGTACCTCTCCACTGTCACCTGTAACACCTGTCCTCTGTCAGGTACCTCTCCACCATCACCTGTAACACCTGTCCTCTATCAGATACCTCTCCACTGTCACCTGTAACACCTGTCCTGTCAGGTACCTCTCCACCATCACCTGTAACACCTGTCCTGTCAGGTACCTCTCCACCGTCACCTGTAACACCTGTCCTGTCAGGTACCTCTCCACCATCACCTGTAACACCTGTCCTCTGTCAGGTACCTCTCCACTGTCACCTGTAACACCTGTCCTGTCAGGTACCTCTCCACCATCACCTGTAACACCTGTCCTCTGTCAGGTACCTCTCCACTGTCACCTGTAACACCTGTCCTGTCAGGTACCTCTCCACTGTCACCTGTAACACCTGTCCTCTGTCAGGTACCTCTCCACTGTCACCTGTAACACCTGTCCTGTCAGGTACCTCTCCACCATCACCTGTAACACCTGTCCTCTGTCAGGTACCTCTCCACTGTCACCTGTAACACCTGTCCTGTCAGGTACCTCTCCACTGTCACCTGTAACACCTGTCCTGTCAGGTACCTCTCCACTGTCACCTGTAACACCGGTCCTGTCAGATACCTCTCCACTGTCACCTGTAACACCTGTCCTCTGTCAGGTACCTCTCCGCTGTCACCTGTAACACCTGTCCTCTGTCAGGTACCTCTCCACTGTCACCTGTAACACCTGTCCTCTGTCAGGTACCTCTCCACCATCACCTGTAACACCTGTCCTCTGTCAGGTACCTCTCCACTGTCACCTGTAACACCTGTCCTTTGTCAGGTACCTCTCCACTGTCACCTGTAACACCTGTCCTGTCAGGTACCTCTCCACTGTCACCTGTAACACCTGTCCTGTCAGGTACCTCTCCACCGTCACCTGTAACACCTGTCCTCTGTCAGGTACCTCTCCACCATCACCTGTAACACCTGTCCTGTCAGGTACCTCTCCACCATCACCTGTAACACCTGTCCTCTGTCAGGTACCTCTCCACCATCACCTGTAACACCTGTCCTCTGTCAGGTACCTCTCCACCATCACCTGTAACACCTGTCCTCTGTCAGATACCTCTCCACCGTAACCTATAACACCTGGGAGGTGCTCAGCATGCAGTCTGATCAATAAATGCTATACCACATCGGCTGTATCAAATAATCAATAAATGCTTCACAACAACAACAACAAAAAAAGAAAAAAAAGTTGTATTACATTTATTCACATCAGATTTCTCTCAGTGAAATTCAGGCTGCTCTCCCCTGGGAGAATGTGTCACCACAGTGCAGTACCACTCTTTTTTCTCCCCCCCCCCCCCACCCCCCACCCATCCCCCCCCCTTTTTTTTCCCTACCTGGAAATGTACTTGTTTACTGGGGAGTGTGGGAATTGAACCCATGCCCCTGACTCACCTCACTGTCATCCACGGTCAGCAGCTGCTCCGGCCTCTCGTGCACACTCAGCTGTGGCTCCACAATGGTCTCCTTGAGGTCAAGGTCGTTGAGGATCTTGGAGATGCGCTTGTTCTTCTCCTTGATCTTGCCGATCTCCTGCTCCTTCTTGGCGAAGACGTCGTCAAAGTCCTTGTTGAAAGACACCTTGATCCTGTGGATGGCGTCCTGTGGACAGGACGCAGGGTCTTGTGGCTTCACACTTTCACTTTCAGTTTCTCAGCCAGACGTCTTAGCGTTCAGACAAATCCATGTACTACACCATGTCTGCTAGGCAGATGCCTGACCAGCAGCATAACACAATGCACTTTGTCAGGCCTTGAGTACACACACACACACACACACACACACACACACACACACACATAGATATCTATATATATATTGTCATTATCATGAGCATTTACACCCAATCTTGAAAATAAGTCCTGGACGTACATGACTTTCCAGTCAACCTTGGGAGAAAGAGCGAGATCGGGATTTGAAGCCAGACCCTTATGGACAATGTATTGGCAGATAAGTGTCTTAACCATTCTGCCACCTTTCTCCTTAAAAAAACCTGGTCTTCCCAGTGGGGAACTGAATCCTGGTGTTTTGTGGTACTTGCTGTTTCCCAAACACAGCATTTTTCACAGCACCAGGCTGTCAGCCCTGTGCCCCACCCCAGCCTGAAGGACCAATGGATCGCGCTTTGTCCCACCTCTACCCTTCCACCTGTCACGTTTGGGTAGTCCTACCAGCAGCATCAGCTCTTGCAGCCATAGGGGTTCCCTGAGGCACACCAGCCCCCTCCCTCCCCCACCCTGGCAATCCTTGGGGCACCTGTTTACAGGTGGTCAGACTTGGGGAATAGTATCTTGGAGGGGGGTGAGGGGGGTAGGGGAAGGGGGGATGGGTGGACCAGTGAGGTACACTGTGCCTTGAGAGCTGCTTTCTTTTCTTTCTCTCTGACCAGGTCACCATTTACTGTGCACACATGCACACAGACAACTCTCTGACCAGGTCACCATTTACTGTGCACACATGCACACAGACAACTCTCTGACCAGGTCACCATTTACTGTGCACACATGCACACAGACAACTTCTCTCTGACCAGGTCACCATTCACCGTGCACACAAGCACACAGACTTCTCTCTGATCAGGTCACCATTTACTGTGCACACATGCACACAGACAACTTCTCTCTGACCAGGTCACCATTTACTGTGCACACATGCACACAGACTTCTCTCTGACCAGGTCACCATTCACTGTGCATACATGCACACAGACTTCTCTCTGACCAGGTCACCATTTACTGTGCACACATGCACACAGACAACTCTCTGACCAGGTCACCATTCACTGTGCACACATGCACACAGACTTCTCTCTGACCAGGTCACCATTCACTGTGCACACATGCACACAGACAACTTCTCTCTGACCAGGTCACCATTTACTGTGCACACATGCACACAGACAACTCTCTGACCAGGTCACCATTCACTGTGCACACATGCACACAGACAACTTCTCTCTGACCAGGTCACCATTTACTGTGCACACATGCACACAGACTTCTCTCTGACCAGGTCACCATTCACTGTGCACACATGCACACAGACAACTTCTCTCTGACCAGGTCACCATTTACTGTGCACACATGCACACAGACTTCTCTCTGACCAGGTCACCATTCACTGTGCACACATGCACACAGACAACTTCTCTCTGACCAGGTCACCATTTACTGTGCACACATGCACACAGACAACTCTCTGACCAGGTCACCATTCACTGTGCACACATGCACACAGACTTCTCTCTGACCAGGTCACCATTCACTGTGCACACATGCACACAGACAACTTCTCTCTGACCAGGTCACCATTCACTGTGCACACATGCACACAGACAGTCTGAAAGACAGCTGTGCAGACCCCATCCTGTAACAACAGGGCTGACTCGCTTGAAGTGTGCTCAGTTTGTACTCTTTGTTTGAAGCCCAATCAATCATTTGTAAACTTAGAATGAAAATTATTATGCAACTAATAAAACAAACAAACTTGTATCATCATATACACATGGTTAACATTTCCTAAAAGCTCAGGCCTTGCTAACACATGCAACAAACAAAGAAAAAAAGGAAACAGATCATTATCTGTTCCCAGAGGTACCCAAACCATAGTGAAGAAAAGGAAAACGTTTTAAGCTTTTTCAGCGTCACAGTACCAACACACTGAAGCTTACAGTTTTGTGAACTGATTTCAAGACCAGACCAAGGATAAGATCCCCGTGAAAGTTTTATACTGTAAAAATAATTTTTCATATATAAAAACTTATTCACAAAGAATTATTACATATGAAATGTCCATCGCATATGACTTGAGAAATAAACTAAGTTCACTGAAAAATGTCTGATCCAGTGTAAGGAAGGTCAATCCACTGATAGAGGTAAATGTCTGATCCAGTGTAAGGAAGGTCAATCCACCTGATAGAGGTAAATGTCTGATCCAGTGTAAGGAAGGTCAATCCACCTGATAGAGGTAAATGTCTGATCCAGTGTAAGGAAGGTCAATCCACCTGATAGAGGTAAATGTCTGATCCAGTGTATGGAAAGGTCAATCCTACCTGATAGAGGTAAATGTCTGATCCAGTGTAAGAAGGTCAATCCACCTGATAGAGGTAAATGTCTGATCCAGTGTAAGAAAGGTCAATCCACTGATAGAGGTAAATGTCTGATCCAGTGTAAGAAAGGTCAATCCACCTGACAGAGGTAAATGTCTGATCCAGTGTAAGAAAGGTCAATCCACCTGACAGAGGTAAATGTCTGATCCAGTGTAAGAAGGTCAATCCACCTGATAGAGGTAAATGTCTGATCCAGTGTAAGAAGGTCAATCCACCTGATAGAGGTAAATGTCTGATCCAGTGTGAGGAAGGTCAATCCACCTGATAGAGGTAAATGTCTGATCCAGTGTAAGGAAGGTCAATCCACCTGATAGAGGTAAATGTCTGATCCAGTGTGAGGAAGGTCAAACCAACTGACAGAGGTAAATGTCTGATCCAGTGTAAGGAAGGTCAATCCACTGATAGAGGTAAATGTCTGATCCAGTGTAAGGAAGGTCAATCCACTGATAGAGGTAAATGTCTGATCCAGTGTAAGGAAGGTCAATCCAACTGATAGAGGTAAATGTTTGATGAATACTGGCAAAGGAAGTTCCCTTCAATTGCCAGATCATTGTTGATACAAAAATATGGAATACAGCCGGTGCACACACACCAACCAGATCATTGTCAACACACAAAATACTAGACACAGCTGGTGCCTTACACCAGCAATCCTGTGTATGTACACCAGCAAGCCACTGTATACCAGTGCATGTGCACCAGTAAGCAAGTGCATGCACACCAGCAAGCCAGTGCATGTGCACCAGCAAGGCAGTTTGACTGACCTCCAGCAGAACGATCTGGTTGATCTTGGCGTGACGCAGATGGAGCTCAAACTGGCTGTAGAACAGGTCACTGCCCCCTCCATAACTGGCCCCTGAAAGGTCCACTTTCACTGTCAGTTTCAAAGAGGTGTGAAAGTGTGCAGACTGATCCAGCTATACACAACACCACATGTGTATATGGACCAGTCCACACCTGATAACACACACACACACACACACTTGTCGTGCTGACATCTCCCTGACTGCCAAAGTGTTCATGTTGACCTGTCTGTGATGTTTGTGACACTGAGGCCTCTCCTGATCCATGCTTTTCCTTTGGCTGTTGTTGGGTTTGTGTGTGTGTGTGTGTGTGTGTGTGTGTATGTGTGTGTGTGTTGGGGGAAGGGCAAGAGGTGTTGGGTGGGTGGAGGGGAGGAGGTATTGTTTCTTTTCTGGGGGATGAGGATTATGGAAACTCTACAAAAAGCGGCAATGATATAAAATTATTACTATTCTGGTTATATTCACGTTATCATCTACGAATATAACTTACGTTATTTTCAAGATTCGTAACAGAATCAAAACGATAAGTTACAAAACAACAACAACAAAGAAAAAGAACACACACACACCCCCCCCCACCCACCCCCCCAAAAAAACACAAAACAAACCATGCTCACGGTAGAGTGATCATTTCTGAAATAAAGACTTGAAACTGTCACTAAAACAATACACATTTCATTCTCGTCAATGGCAAATGGATTAATAAAGACAAAATGCATTGCACTGTATTGCATCCTACTACTACTACTACTAATTACAAAGGCATTAATTCTGTCCTTAATTAATCTTGTCCAGTGGCAAATCAAAGAATTCCCACACCAATTATTCCCACGCATGTATCACTGACTCTGGAGGATGAAAGACAAAACAGACATTCCTGTCAACAGACAGCAAGTTGTAGTGTACCTCACACACAGCGCAGGGATCAGGACAGCTAGTTTGGGAAAAGGGGCAGGGGGGGCGGTGTAAGTCCAAACTTGAAAGAGGCAGGTTTTAAGGCCAGAGTTCAAAGAAGCAGATTTTAAGGCCATTCTGGATAGAGGCAGGTTTTAAGGCCAGAGTTCAAAGACGCAGGTTTTAAGGCCATTCTGAATAGAGGCAGGTTTTAAGGACATTCTGGAAAGAGGAAGGTTTGAAGCCCGACTCGAACGAACAGAGAGCAGAGATTTGACGAAACGAAAGAGGGAGCTCATTGTTAGTGCAAGGTCCAGAGACAGGGAGCTCTTTGTCAGTGCAAGGTCCAGAGACAGGGAGCTCATTGTCAGTGCAAGGTCCAGAGACAGGGAGCTCTTTGTCAGTGCAAGGTCCAGAGACAGGGAGCTCTTTGTCAGTGCAAGGTCCAGAGACAGGGAGCTCACTGTTAGTGCAAGGTCCAGAGACAGGGAGCTCTTTGTCAGTGCAAGGTCCAGAGACAGGGAGCTCACTGTTAGTGCAAGGTCCAGAGACAGGGAGCTCATTGTTAGTGCAAGGTCCAGAGACAGAGAAAGAGGGAGCTCGTTGTCAGTGCAAGGTCCAGAGACAGGGAGCTCGTTGTCAGTGCAAGGTCCAGAGACAGGGAGCTCATTGTCAGTGCAAGGTCCAGAGACAGGGAGCTCACTGTTAGTGCAAGGTCCAGAGACAGGGAGCTCATTGTTAGTGCAAGGTCCAGAGACAGAGAAAGAGGGAGCTCGTTGTCAGTGCAAGGTCCAGAGACAGGGAGCTCGTTGTCAGTGCAAGGTCCAGAGACAGGGAGCTCATTGTCAGTGCAAGGTCCAGAGACAGGGAGCTCATTGTCAGTGCAAGGTCCAGAGACAGAGAAAGAGCGGCGACAGACTGTGGAGTGTGGGAATGTGGGAACATGGAATCAGAGTGGATCTGAGAGAGACACAAGGGAGACAAGTCACTGACCCAGACTCCCTGTGATGGACGGCTGCTCACTGTTGTATTCCTCCTCCTCTTGATCCCCACTGTCTTCCTCCTAACCAATCAGAGAACAGACAGTTAGTCACATGACCTGTCATGACAACTATGAAGCAGCCTCCCTTTCACTACTCAGAAAATTACAAAAATCAAAATGCTTTACAATATATGACAAAATATGTATATCAAACTGCTTTCATTTTCAGTTTTTAGGTGTCAAAGCATGCAGACTGATCCATATATACTACACCACATCTGCTGGAAAAATCATAATGAATGAAAATCACAACCCAACACACTGGTCAGAGCCTTCCCTAAGTTTGTATAAAACACTGTCAAAAGACTCGGTAAAATGAATAACTAAAATCTCTAAGTTTGTATAAAACACTGTCAAAAGACTCAGTAAAATGAATAACTAAAATCTCTAAGTATGTATAAAACACTGTCAAAAGACTCAGTAAAATGAATAACTAAAATCTCTAAGGTTGCATAAAACACTGACAAAAAAAAAAAAAAATCAGTAAAATGAATTACTCAAATAAACAAACAAGTCAATACATTAAACTATAATGAAATGAAAGATGCCATAATGATGCGGTAAAAATGCGGACAATATAGTGTTTTTCCTCCACGTTACTTGTGAACACTTCCAGAAATACTGTAGGAGTTAGTTCTCTTTCTGTGTGGTTCATGCATGTGTAGGACTGTGAAAAACATTTTAAAGAGATGAATTTTGATGCCAGAGCAATGCTCAACACAGGCTTCAATGGGTTAATATCATTGCCATTTAGTCAGTTGTATGAATGGTAGTTGTGTAATTGGCACTGAATGATTTACTGTAATACTGTAATGTATGTGCAGCCATTTTATTTTCATCAGCAGTATATTTTAAAACATTCTTCTCAATCATTTACCTTTTACACATCTTTCTGGTCTGAAGCCTGCTGAGGTCTGTAAACTCCTCAGGACTGAATGGGTTAAATTACCCAGGCACACAACAGTTTAACATCACACTTCCATGAGCAGTCACACCAGAATGTATTAATCAGGACACCAGTCATATTCTGACATTTCACATGTTTGACAAAGCACCTTTTCTAACAATCATGATCACGTTACAGTATAAAAATCGTCTGTTTTAAAGCAGAATTTTACTTATCTGACAAATAAACAGATCACACACTATTCCTTTCACCAGTTACGCTGTGGACATAACAAACAAGAGCGCGCTTGAGACGAAACAGAACATGTGTTGGACAGATGGCGCAAGGTCTCTGTGCATATGATGAAGAGGACAGTGCTCACATGCTGGACTAAAAACAATCCAGATATACTAAATATCAAGACGTCGTTTCCTTCTCTTCCTATCCAAACCAAATACGTAAGACATCAACAGCGGTTGGAGACGATTCACTTACCCCTGTTGACGATATCTTTGAGCCAAGATCCACCTCTTTCTTCCTGATCTGTAAAGCACAACAAAATAATTCACATATCTTTTTTTTTCTTTTAACTGAATACATTTGACAAAAGTAAGTATGGGTTCTGATCAGGGTGGATTCAGAAGGAAGCTATCAGATGGAATATGTTCAGTCCCTATATCATGCTCACTTATTTGCATGTAAATATGCACACAATCATGCACAGACACACAGACACACACACACACTTACTCAACCCCTCCCCCATCCCTCCCACACAATCCCCCATTCCCCTCCCCCCAACCCCCCCCACACACACACTCAATCCCCCCACCCCAAAAACAACCCACTTCACACACACACACACACACACACACACACACAGCCCCCCCCCCTCCTCCCTCTACACACACACCACACACAAGTCCCCTCACACACACACACACACACACACACACCACACACACACACACACCACACACACACACACACACACACCACACACACACACACACACCCAAGTGAGGAAAGCAATCAGTTGGCTCTCACCTCCAGTTCCAGTTTCTCCACCTTGCGTCTGGCGGTGACGACCTCCAGCTTCCTCATCACCTCCCTGCTGCGCTCCTTCAGGGGGAAGTTGGCCACCTCCAGGTTGGAGTTGAAGGCCTGCACACCACACACCATCACCCTCACTTTCTCCAGGACGCATCAGTCTGTGTGAATCTATATATGCCACACCAGATCTGTGAGGCAGACGCCTAACCAGCAGCATAACCCAACGTGCTTTGACAGGCCTTCAGTGCACTTGACAGGCCTTCAGTGCACTTGACAGGCCTTCAGTGCACCTGACAGGCCTTCAGTACACTTGACAGGCCTTCAGTGCACTCATATCAGAGTGTACCTATCACAGCAGATTTCTTCTGTGGAGTTTTGCAAGTGGACAACATGCTGCCATGGGCCCTATCTCAGTGCGCCAAGTGTGTGCTGCACATGGGATCTCCTTGATGTAGGACGCTCACTGGTGTTGCGTTACCAGCAAGTCTCTCAGTTCGCTCATTTCCCTTAACACCTGCATGTCCCGGGCAGTATGACCATGTAAGTTTTTTAATCTGAAAGTTGCGCATTGCCTCATGCCACTCTGGGCTTCCCATCCCACTTTCAATTTTTTGAATGAGGTTCATTGAGTCCGTTAGAATTATGGCATGTTGGTTTCCAGGCATATGGATTGATGACAACCACAGTTATATGATGATGTCCTCTTCTTTACTGTTTCCTTCTATGAGTAGCTTCACTTCTACATCAGTTTTGCCCTCCGGCCATTCCCAACAATGTCTTCCTAGAGTGAGTGAAATGGCTGTGTTGAATAGATGGTTGAGGTTTTCAGGGTTTTCCTCCCATTCTTTTGTTTCTTGCAGGTCTTGTAGTTGGCATACTAGCTGGATTGAGTCTTCTGCTTGCCCCATCCATGATCTTCCTCGTCCTAGATGGCCGCCTTTTGGTTCCTTGACTGCATCAGGCTGTGGGTTTTGAGGGTTTTCTAATGCTCTGAAGTAGGTCTTAACCTGTTCTAACTTGTTTCTGGCCTGCACTGAAGGAGGAGGCTGCTTTGAGATGGTGTTAGCCCAAGTCCGTAGTTGATCACACTGAGCATGATTGTGTCTAGGGCTCAGCACTGGAAGGTGGGGCCCAACAAGTGTGTCTAGGGCTCAGCACTGGAAGGTGCGGCCCAACCAGTGTGTCTAGGGCTCAGCACTGGAAGGTGCGGCCCAACCAGTGTGTCTAGGGCTCAGCACTGGAAGGTGCGGCCCAACCAGTGTGTCTAGGGCTCAGCAATGGAAGGTGCGGCCCAACCCTCTCCTTCCACTGTTTCAGCCTGACCCAAATGAAGTTGGGTGCTATTCACATCTGGGTGGAGTGAAGAGAATCAGAGTAAAGCGGCCTTCCCCAGGGACACAAAGCACCACACTGAAGCAGGGCCTCAAATCCTGATCACTGGTGAACACTGGATCACAAGTCCAGAGCTGACCAACTTGACCATGGCGCCTCTCGCTTGGTAACTGATCATTGTTGTTTAACATGCTTGCACCTGAGCCAGCCACACAGGGCCATATCACGGCTGAAACATCCATCCTGTAGTTCAGGAATATATTCTTTAATACTGGAAAGAATAACCCAGAAACGAAAATAAGAATAATTGAAATCATTGAAATGATTCCAGGAATGTGTTCTTGTCAAGACTTCATTCATACATGTATACAAGTACATGCACTCACTCACACATGAAGCATATTTTCAGCCTGTTCATAAAATGACATGTCATAGTTAAGGTATGCATATATCACCATCACCTCCAACAATAAAGGAAGCCCCCATTCCCGTAACTGATACTGCCTCACAACTACTCAACAGATGTACAAGTGTTTCTGATTTTTGCTTTTTATGCTGTAAATATCAAAGTTTGTAGCTTACTTATTTATTCATCTGTTTTTTCATCTATTTATTCATTTATTTAGTTACTCCATTGTTTGTTCACTTAGTTTTTCTGCTAAAAAACAACAACAACCCATCCTTTGTAATGTGTTATGATGCCCAACTGTGATTAATTTATTGTGAAATGTTTCAGTTTGAAAGAAATGAATATTCTTTGTAAAAAGAGGGAAAAACCCCACTCCATAAAGAAGCCCCGCCCCACTGACCTGCAGTGACCTGCCCTTGACCTGCATGTTGTCCCAGCATTCCCGTTTGATCATCTCGTGCAGGAACTGCTTGGCCAGGTTGTCGTACAGGATCTCCTCGCGCACCTGGTAACCACAGCAACACAAAATGCTTAATTTTCCCTCATTTCACGTCTTTAACTCTTTCAGTGCCAAGTCTCTCTGTGATAAACGCTCCCCAGCATCAAATATTTAGAAATGATGCTCTCAGTCACAGGCTTCCATTCATGTCAAAACAACACAGTGGACTTGATCACTGCAAACTGGGTCCGGGGGTAAAGGTCAGTCACTGTTCTACTAGCGGGAAACTGGCTGCAGCTGTCAAGCTTTGTTACAATGTGAAAAATGGTCTTATCAACATTACCCCTCGATGTCAACAAAAGTCGCCTATGGCGGTGTACTGTCTAGTCAACGAAAGTCGTCTATGGCAGTGAAAGAGTTAAAAAACAAAAACAACAAATGATTGTCCCTTGCAAAATTTTGTAGAAAAACTTCAGTTTGATAGCGAAAGAAATAAACTTGAAGACAGAAATAAAATGGGGGAAGGGGACGGGGAGTAGAAGGGTGGTGCTGCACCGCAGTGACATGCTCTTTTTTCCCCAGGAAGGGCAGCCCAAATTTCACACAGAGAAATCCTTTGTGACAAAAAAAAAGTAATCCAATTCATTCACTCAATTTCCTGATATATAAAAACCACATCACATGATAAGACTTCTGGCTGGCACCAACAATGTCATATTTACATCCACACAGTATAGCCAGTGGCCATTCTTTCTTTCTGTTTTTTTCCTCAAGGCTGGACTAAGTGTGTTGGGTTGAGCTGCTGGTCAGGCATCTGCTTAGGAGATGTGGTGTGGCGTATCGGGGTTCATCCGAATGCAGTGACCCCTCCTTGAGGAAGTGGAACTGAAGTGAGGGGGACAACACACAGGTGCTTGTACCTGATGCAATTTCTCTTTATGAGATAATTTTTTTTTTTTAAATCTTCTATCATCCAATATTAAAGTCGTTGCATTGCTATGGATATGTTTACTCATACAGTCTAGCTAGAACTGCCAAAGATACACATTCAGTCCATCCAGATTTGGAGTTGTCGCCAGCAAAACACTAACCTGTTCAGTCTAACAAGTCACTGCCTTCACCTTGAAAACACTAACCTGTTCAGTCTAACAAGTCATTGCCTTCACCTTGAAAACACTAACCTGTTCAGTCTAACAAGTCACTGCCTTCACCTTGAAAACACTAACCTGTTCAGTCTAACAAGTCACTGCCTTCACCTTGAAAACACTAACCTGTTCAGTCTAACAAGTCACTGCCTTCACCTTGAAAACACTAACCTGTTCGGTCTAACAAGTCACTGCCTTCACCTTGAAAACACTAACCTGTTCGGTCTAACAAGTCACAGCTATCACCTTGGAAACACTAACCTGTTCAGTCTAACAAGTCACAGTTATCACCTTGGAAACACTCACCCGTTCAATCTAACAAGTCACAGCTATCACCATGGAAACACTCACCCATCCAGTCTAACAAGTCGCAGCTATCACCATGGAAACACTCACCAGTCCAGTCTAACAAGTCGCAGCTATCACCATGGAAACACTCACCCGTCCAGTCTAACAAGTCACAGCTATCACCATGGAAACACTCACCTGTTTGGTCTAACAAGTCATAGCTATCACCATGGAAACACTCACCCGTTCAGTCTAACAAGTCGCAGCTATCACCATGGAAACACTCACCCGTTCAGTCTAACAAGTCACAGCTATCACCATGGAAACACTCACCTGTTCAGTCTAACAAGTCGCAGCTATCACCATGGAAACACTCATGTGTTCAGTCTAACAAGTCGCAGCTATCACCATGGAAACACTCACCCGTTCAGTCTAACAAGTCACAGCTATCACCATGGAAACACTCACAGGTTCGGTCTAACAAGTCACAGCTATCATCATGGAAACACTCACCAGTTCAGTCTAACAAGTCGCAGCTATCACCATGGAAACACTCACCTGTTCAGTCTAACAAGTCGCACCTATTACCATGGAAACACTCACCCGTTCAGTCTAACAAGTCACAGCTATCACCATGGAAACACTCACCCGTCCAGTCTAACAAGTCACAGCTATCACCATGGAAACACTCACATGTTCAGTCTAACAAGTCGCATCTATCACCATGGAAACACTCACCCATTCAGTCTAACAAGTCACAGCTATCACCATGGAAACACTCACCCATTCAGTCTAACAAGTCACAGCTATCACCATGGAAACACTCACCCGTTCAATCTCTTGTTCTCCTTCCACCTGCAGTCTCGCCTGCTCATCAAGGTCAAGGTCAAACTCATGACGCCCAAGTTTCTCAATGTCTGGCAGCTCCTCATTGTTCTTCATCATCAACTGGATCTGGCGGTCACAAACAAAACAAAAAAAAAGGTTGAAGTACATCAGATGACAGACAACAAAGCAGAAATCTGACAACCTAACTGGCATCCCACTTCATCAGGAGTGTTTGTGATAAGACTTCCAAAATGCCTCACTTCATCAGGAGTGTTTGTGATAAGACTTCCAAAATGCCCCACTTCATCAGGAGTGTTTGTGATGACTTCCAAAATGCCTCACTTCATCAGGAGTGTTTGTGATAAGACTTCCAAAATGCCTCACTTCATCAGGAGTGTTTGTGATAAGACTTCCAAAATGCCTCACTTCATCAGGAGTGTTTGTGATGACTTCCAAAATGCCTCAATTCATCAGGAGTGTTTGTGATGACTTCCAAAATGCCTCAATTCATCAGGAGTGTTTGTGATGACTTCCAAAATGCCCCACTTCATCAGAAGTGTTTGTGATAAGATTCCAAAATGCCTCAATTCATCAGGAGTGTTTGTGATGACTTCCAAAATGCCTCATTTCATCAGGAGTGTTTGTGATAAGACTTCCAAAATGCCTCAATTCATCAGGAGTGTTTGTGATAAGACTTCCAAAATGCCTCAATTCATCAGGAGTGTTTGTGATAACTTCCAAAATGCCTCACTTCATCAGGAGTATTTGTGAAGAAACCTCCCAAAATGCCTCACTTCATAAGGAGTGTTTGTGATAAGACTTCCAAAATGCCTCACTTCATAAGGAGTATTTGTGATAAGACTTCCAAAACGCCTCACTTCATCAGGAGTATTTGTGAAGAAACCTCCCAAAATGCCTCACTTCATCAGGAGTGTTTGTGATAAGACTTCCAAAATGCCTCACTTCATAAGGAGATACACATGCACCAGAAAGATACAAAGCTAGAAAGTCACTGTTTGGGAATTTTAATAACAAAAAAAAACAAAACATAAAACCCAGCAAAAACACCCACTTGTGGCTACAAGGGTACCAGCAAAGAATTAGGAAACCAAAACCCTGAAGTTTATCACAGATAGATGACTGACAAGAAGAGAACTGGCTTCATGACAACACATCAGCGCCATGACAACAGTGCTAACTTATGACAAGGGACTGGCTTCATGACAACACATGACATCAGTGCTATGACAACAGTGCTGACTTATGACAAGGGACTGGCTTCATGACAACACATGACATCAGTGCTATGACAACAGTGCTGACTTATGACAAGGGACTGGCTTCATGACAACACATGACATCAGCGCCATGACAACAGTGCTGACTTATGACAAGAAGAGAGCTGGCTTCATGACAACACATGACATCAGCGCCATGACAACAGTGCTGACTTATGACAAGGGACTGGCTTCATGACAACACATGACATCAGCGCCATGACAACAGTGCTGACTTATGACAAGAAGAGAGCTGGCTTCATGACAACACATGACATCAGCGCCATGACAACAGTGCTGACTTATGACAGAAGAGAGCTGGCTTCATGACAACACATGACATCAGCGCCATGACAACAGTGCTGACTTATGACAAAAAGAGAGCTGGCTCAGTGAATTTTAATAACACAAAAAACAAAACATAAAACCCAGCAAAAACACCCACTTGTGGCTACAAGGGTACCAGCAAAGAATTAGGAGACCCAAACCCTAAAGTTTATCACAGATAGATGACTGACAAGAAGGGAACTGGCTTCATGACAACACAGGACATCAGTGCCATGACAACAGTGCTAACTTATGACAAGAAGGGAAATGGCTTCATGACAACACATCAGCGCCATGACAACAGTGCTGACTTATGACAAGGGACTGGCTTCATGACAACACATGACATCAGTGCTATGACAACAGTGCTGACTTATGACAAGAAGGGAACTGGCTTCATGACAACACATCAGCGCCATGACAACAGTGCTAACTTATGACAAGAAGGGAAATGGCTTCATGACAACACATCAGCGCCATGACAACAGTGCTGACTTATGACAAGGGACTGGCTTCATGACAACACATGACATCAGCGCTATGACAAAAGTGCTGACTTATGACAAGGGACTGGCTTCATGACAACACATGACATCAGCGCCATGACAACAGTGCTGACTTATGACAAGAAGAGAGCTGGCTTCATGACAACACATGACATCAGCGCCATGACAACAGTGCTGACTTATGACAAGAAGAGAGCTGGCTTCATGACAACACATGACATCAGCGCCATGACAACAGTGCTGACTTATGACAAAAAGAGAGCTGGCTTCATGACAACACATGACATCAGCGCTATGACAACAGTGCTGACTTATGACAAGAAGGGAACTGGCTTCATGACAACACATGACATCAGCGCTATGACAACAGTGCTGACTTTTGACAAGAAAGGAACTGGCTTCATGACAACACATGACATCAGTGCTATGACAACAGTGCTGACTTATGACAAGAAGAGAGCTGGCTTCATGACAACACATGACATCAGTGCTATGACAACAGTGCTGACTTATGACAATGGACTGGCTTCATGACAACACATGACATCAGTGCTATGACAACAGTGCTGACTTTTGACAAGAAAGGAACTGGCTTCATGACAACACATGACATCAGTGCTATGACAACAGTGCTGACTTATGACAAGAAGAGAGCTGGCTTCATGACAACACAGGACAGCAGTTCTGACTTACTGTTTTGCGGATGTCCCGGATCTGTTCTCGCAGATGTTTCTTCTTGTCGGCGTACTGCTTTTCCTCTTCCCTCAGTACCTGGTAATCATCTCCATCATTAGAATAAGGACAACAAGAAGAAGAAAACGAAGAAGAAATCTAAAAAAAATTATTGGCATTATATCTTTATCATAAATAAATAAAAAAAATTCTTCTTATCATCATTATTGTTATCATTATCATCATTAGGATAACAATAAGCAACAGAAAATTTTGAGGAGTTTATCAACCTTAAATAGCTACTACTACTACTACTAATACTTGTCATGATGATGATGTGATGATATGATGATGAGGATAACCATCATACTAATGACAATGTGCATTTGTATAGTGCTTACCACGTAGCATATTTAACAATGCATCTGGCATGACAAAGGGGCAGGAGCATAGTGAGCAAACTCAATAAAAATACTGTTTGAAAAATAGTGTAACATCATTCATACACCTCTTCCACTAGAACCCATTCACCCCATCCCCCCACCACAAATACACACACACACAAAAATGGCCGGGGTCTGGTAGGTGGGTAAGAAAGATCTGTAGTTAAAAAAAATTGTTTGAACAAATACGGTTCAAGGATAGATGGAAAAGATTCCACAGTGAAACAGTGTCCGATATTTTGTGGTAGAGGTTTCCAGAAACAAGTTCCGCAGACCCACAACAGAGGGGACTCTCCCTGCAGTCGGCCCCTCTCACCTCAAACTCCCTCTCCTCCAGCCAGGTGCTGTTGGCGCGGGGTTCGGGGGTGGGGGTGCGGTAGATCTCCTCCTTCTCCAGAGCCTCCTTCTTCATCGTCTCCGTCCTTTCCTGAACACACAGCACACCTGTCTTCACACCTGTCTTCTCACAGCACACCTGTCTTCACACCTGTCTTCACACACAGCACACCTGTCTTCACACACAGCACACCTGTCTTCACACCTGTCTTCTCACAGCACACCTGTCTTCTCACAGCACACCTGTCTTCACACACAGCACACCTGTCTTCACACACAGCACACCTGTCTTCACACACAGCACACCTGTCTTCACACCTGTCTTCACACACAGCACACCTGTCTTCACACACAGCACACCTGTTTTCACACCTGTCTTCTCACAGCACACCTGTCTTCACACACAGCACACCTGTCTCCATACCTGTCTTCACACACAGTTCATCTGTCCTGTCTTCACACACAGCACACCTGTCTCCATATCTGTCTTCTCACAGCACACCTGTCTTCACACCTGTCTTCTCACAGCACACCTGTCTTCACACACAGCACACCTGTCTTCACACCTGTCTTCACACAGCACACCTGTCTTCACACCTGTCTTCTCACAGCACACCTGTCTTCACACCTGTCTTCTCACAGCACACCTGTCTTCACACACAGCACACCTGTCTCCATATCTGTCTTCTCACAGCACACCTGTCTTCACACCTGTCTTCACACACAGCACACCTGTCTTCACACACAGCACACCTGTCTTTACACATGTCCTCACACACAGCACACCTGTTTTCACACAGAGAGAAGCACACGTGTCTTCACACACAGCACACATGTCTTCACACACAGCACACGTGTCTTCACAAACAGCTCACCTGTCTTCACAGAAGCACACCTGTCTACACACAGCACACCTGTCTTCACACAGCACACCTGTCTTCACACACAGCACACCTGTCTTCACAAACAGCACACCTGTCTTCACACAGCACACCTGTCTTCACACACAGCACACCTGTCTTCACAAACAGCACACCTGTCTTCACATACAGCACACCTGTCTTCACAAACAGCACACCTGTCTACACACAGCACACCTGTCTTCACAAACAGCACACCTGTCTTCACACAGCACACCTGTCTTCACACACAGCACACCTGTCTTCACAAACAGCACACCTGTCTTCACACAGCACACCTGTCTTCACACACAGCACACCTGTCTTCACATACAGCACACCTGTCTACACACAGCACACCTGTCTTCACAAACAGCACACCTGTCTTCACACAGCACACCTGTCTTCACACACAGCACACCTGTCTTCACAAACAGCACACCTGTCTTCACACAGCACACCTGTCTTCACACAGCACACCTGTCTTCACACACAGCACACCTGTCTTCACAAACAGCACACCTGTCTTCACACAGCACACCTGTCTTCACACACAGCACACTAACACACACAGCACACTAACACACACAGCACACCTGTCTTCACACAGCACACCTGTCTTCACACACAGCACACCTGTCTTCACAAACAGCACACCTGTCTTCACATACAGCACACCTGTCTTCACAAACAGCACACCTGTCTACACACAGCACACCTGTCTTCACAAACAGCACACCTGTCTTCACACAGCACACCTGTCTTCACACACAGCACACCTGTCTTCACAAACAGCACACCTGTCTTCACACAGCACACCTGTCTTCACACACAGCACACCTGTCTTCACAAACAGCACACCTGTCTTCACACAGCACACCTGTCTTCACACACAGCACACTAACACACACAGCACACTAACACACACAGCACACCTGTCTTCACACAGCACACCTGTCTTCACACACAGCACACCTGTCTTCACACCTGTCTTCACACCTGTCTTCACACACAGTTCATCTGTCCTGTCTTCACACACAGCACACCAGTATTCACACGTAGCACACCTGTCTTCACACATCAAACACCTGTTTTCACACACAGCGCACCTGTCTTCACACATAACATACCTGTCTTCACACCTGTCTTCACACACAGCGCACCTGTCTTCACACCTGTCTTCACACACAGCACACCTGTTGTCAAACACAACACAACTGTCTTCACAGACACATACCTGTCTTTACACACTGCGCACCTGTTGTCAAACACAGCACACCTGTCTTCACACACAACACACCTGTCTTCACACACAACACACCTGTCTTCACACACAGCACACCTGTCTTCACACACAACACACCTGTCTTCACACACAGCACACCTGTCTTCACACACAGCATACCTGTCTTCACACCTGTCTTCACACAGCACACCTGTTGTCAAACACAACACAACTGTCTTCACAGACACATACCTGTCTTCACACACTGCGCACCTGTTGTCACACACAGCACACCTGTCTTCACACACAACATACCTGTCTTCACACCTGTCTTCACACACAGCACACCTGTCTTCACACACAACACACCTGTCTTCACACACAGCATACCTGTCTTCACACCTGTCTTCACACACGGCGCACCTGTTGTCAAACACAACACACCTGTCTTCACAGACACACACCTGTCTTCACACACAGCGCACCTGTTGTAACACACAACACACCTGTCTTCACAGACACATACCTGTCTTCACACACAACACACCTGTCTTCACACCTGTCTTCACACAGTACACCTGTTGTCAAACACAACACAACTGTCTTCAAAGACACACACCTGTCTTCACACACAGCGCACCTGTTGTCACACACAGCGCACCTGTCTTCACACACAGCGCACCTGTTGTAACACACAACACACCTGTCTTCACAGACACATACCTGTCTTCACACACGGCGCACCTGTTGTCAAACACAACACAACTGTCTTCACAGACACACACCTGTCTTCACACACAGCGCACCTGTTGTAACACACAACACACCTGGCTTCACACACAACACACCTGTCTTCACACACAACACACCTGTCTTCACACCTGTCTTCACACAGCACACCTGTTGTCAAACACAACATAACTGTCTTCACACACAGCGCACCTGTTGTAACACACAACACACCTGGCTTCACACACAACACACCTGTCTTCACACACCTGTCTTCACACACAGCGCAGCACAATGCAAGGGTGAACAACTATCTGGTGTAGCATATATGGATCATCCTGCATGTTTTGACACCTCCTGGAAACTGACACTGACCTTAATTCTTTATTCTTTGAGAAGTGGAAACAACCCTTACTGTCTTCATGTTCAAAGTTGATCGGAATTTTACCCTAACCCTTCCCACAACAGTAACTGTATTCATAAACAATGCTTAATGGAATGTTACCTAATCTTTCATTGTTTGTGGAGTGTGCGTGTGCATGTGCGTGTGTGTGTGTGTGCGTGTGTGTGCACATGTGTACTTACATGTGTGCATGTGAATATGTCTGTACATTCCACATGATAATTTCAGAAGTATTGTAATAAGGTGTAAGAGATTCAGAATCTCAAAACCATGAGCAATACAATTACAGTTAGGCAGAATTGCATGCAACACACACACATACAAACATGCACACATACACACACACACACACACACACACACACTCACACACACACACTCTCTCTCTCTCTCTCTCTCACACATTCCAAAACCTTTCATGTTTTAGAATATAAAAAAGGACAAAAAATAGGGGAAAAACCCCTAAACCTGTCAAAGTGTGAATACATTTTTTGCATGCTGGCATGTTATATACCAAGCTGTACCACAAAAAGCAAATGGCTAAAAAAAACTTTTTGTGAAGAAGGTAAGAGATGGAGATACACAGACTACAGTCTAACTGAAGCATACAGAAACATGCAACATTCCCCACCACGCTGCAGAAAGAAAAACATACTGACAAGAAGTAAGAAGTAAACAGATGATAACAAAAAACATTATTTGCCATGGCAGGAGACACAAGCAGCTTTCCTGCTAAACATTTCTTTTTGGGCCATGTGCACATCAACTGAATCAAAATACACACATTCCCCCATTTTCCATCTTGGAGAAATCCAAGTGCTTGACCACAGGGCTTCTGTCCATCTGAGGTCTGTGGTTCAAATCTGCAGGTGGTGGCTGGTAGGTTAACATTTTCTCCACTGTCCAGTCTAACAAATATTCTGATCTGCTGATGCCCGAGTCTGCTTCATGTATTCACAGGCTTAAGATCACAAGTCTCCTGCTTTTTTCCTCTCTCTCTCTCTCTCTCTCTCTTTTTAAAATCTCCAAATGTCTATCAATCATTTGAAAATGCAAAAATTCAAAAAGACAGCTGTCATTCAAACAAGATCACTGTAAACAAAAGAATGATATACCCAGTGCAATGAAGCAATATGTACTGGTACATTATTTCTCAAAAGAAAAGTGTCCAGATGAAAAATATACACAAGAATATACAGTGCCTAGGGAAATAAAAGATATGACATGCCCTTGATGCCTGACATGCCATACCGCTGTAGATAGTGAAGAAAATAGTAAAGCCTTAGCGGTGCTCTCTCCTCTGCTTCATGCATACAATGTATACAGCTGTGATCAGTGAGAAGAAAAACCACACCCAAAGATAAATCAGACAGCTGGTGAAGTTATCCTGGACACACTCTCCTCTCTCTCTCTCTTTCTTCCTCGCTCTCTCTCTCATCCCTATGCATACATATATGCACAATGCATTCATGAAATGCACACACACACACACACACACACACACACACACACACACATTGACACATTTGAGTATGCACACACACCATTGACACATTTGAGTATGCACACACACACACACACACACACACACACACACACACACACACATTCACACATTTGAGTACACACACACACACACACACACACACACAATTGACACATTTGAGTATGCACACACACACACACACACACACACACACACACACACACACACTCACTCTCTCACTCACTCACTGCCACTCTGATCACCCTGAGAGGTAAAGCACAGAGAGAGGAGAGGCATGCTTCAATACATCAGTGACACCAGCACCTTTCCAGCAGCTATTTCTTCAGTGCCATGTGCACACAGCCTGTGTCATCATATGACATTGCAGCAGAGGTCCCACCACCACATGGGGTTCAAATCCCAGCAGAGGTCCCACCACCACATGGGGTTCAAATCCCAGCAGAGGTCCCACCACCACATGGGGTTCAAATCCCAGCAGAGGTCCCACCACCACATGGGGTTCAAATCCCAGCAGAGGTCCCACCACCACATGGGGTTCAAATCCCAGCAGAGGTCCCACCACCACATGGGGTTCAAATCCCAGCAGAGGCCCGGTGGTAATGGCCTCACCACCACATGGGGTTCAAATCCCAGCAGAGGCCTGGTGGTAACGGCCTCACCACCACAAGGGGTTCAAATCCCAGCAGAGGCCTGGTGGTAACGGCCTCACCACCACAAGGGGTTCAAATCCCAGCAGAGGCCTGGTGGTAACGGCCTCACCACCACAAGGGGTTCAAATCCCATACAAGGACCACCAGTTTTACTCCCCCCCTTCACTCCACCTTCAGTCATGGTTTGGGTGTTAGACTTTCGGATCAGACAATAAACTGAGGTCCAGTGTGCAGCTTTTGGCACATGTAGAAGAACCTGTGGCAACAAAAGGGATTTCCCTGGCAAAATTCTGGAAAAAAACAACTTTGAAAACACTTGCAGACAGAAAACAACAACAAAATAAGGTTGGCGCTGCGCTGTGGCTCCCTGGGGAGAGCATATGGAATGTGTCTGTTGTGACAAGTAAAACAATACAATACAATACAGTACAGTATGACACAATGCACATATTTCCCCCATTTTGCCCTTCACCGGTGATAGCATGCAAAGTGAAGTCATTCCAAAATAACCAGGTATATAGATGTAGTATGTATATATAACATTTTGTGGCGCTGTGTCCACGCATCGTGACAAGCAGATGAGTAACCCATCCCATATCTGTACTTACTTTTCCAGACTTGAGCATGAAAAAAAACGTTCACACACAAAATAAATAATATACATCACTGTCATCAACAGAGAGACATGATGAAAAGAAGAAGAAAAAAAAAGTCAAATCCAAAACTAACGGCTGTAGGTTTGTTAACACTAAATAACACTGACAAAGCAGGCCAACCCAAACTGTATAAACCATGCCCCCCACCCCCTTCCTGTTGTCCGTCATCCCCCCTTTCTAATTTCATCAATAAAATGTTCATGTTTCTCATTCAATCCTTCATACTTTACAGTCAGGTTTACCTCAATGAAGGACAATCAAAACATACATAAACCACCACCTGACCCTAACCCCACTGAGAGAGTGGAAGATGTTCTCTACAATTCTTTTTTTTTCTCATCCTATTCAATGACATTTATAAAATGTTAATATTTTCTGTTCAACCCTACATACTTCGGAGTCAAGTGTACCTCACTGAAGAATAATCACAACATATAATACCTATCACCAAACCCAATCTCCATAGAGAGAGCAGAAGGTGGTCTTTACAGTCTATTTGTCCTTTTCAATGATAAAATGTATAAAACGTTTTACGTTTCTCATTCAATCTTTCAAAATCAAGAGTCAAGAATATCAAACTAAAGGACATTCTCCACACCATCATCCCACACCTTTCCTAGAGCAGAAGGTGGTCTCTACAATTTTTCATCTTTTCTAATCTCATTTTACGTTCCTTATTCAACCCTTCATACTTCACAGCAAAGCATACCAAACTGAAGGACAAGGACAAGACAGACAACTCTGTCACCAGCCTTAACCCCTTCACCTTCTTCGTCTCCAGAGCAGAAGGTGGTCTCTACCATTTTTCGTCCTTTACAATGACATGCATCCTCATTCAAAACATACATACACATACAGTCTATCACATTATTACCCATGTACTTTTTTGCTCCTTCTCTGAGTGGAAGATGGTCTCTACAGTTTTTACCATTTTGTAACTACATTGTTGACGTTTGTCATTCAATCTTTTACAAACGAAGTCAAGTGTACCAGCTGAAGGATAACCAGAACACAGACAACCTATCACAGAACCCTGTCCCCATACCTTACTCTCCTTCACAGAGCACAAGGCAGTCTCTACAATCTTTTTTCCTTTCCAAATTCATCAACAAAATGTTGATGTTTCTCACTCAGTCCTTCATATTTCAGAGTAAAGCACACCAAAGTGAATGACAATCACAACACAGACAAACCCAGCACCGAACCCCAACCCCACACTACCTTCTTGTCTTTCTCCAGAGCGGAGGGAGGGCGGGAGAGGGGGGCAGGTGGCTGCCAGACAGGCATCCCTCTCAGCGCGTCATCCTGGGGTCCCACCATCTCGGCAATCATCTCCGACCTCTTGTTGCGGGAGCTCTCCAGTCCAGACCTGGCCTTGCCACCCAGCCCTCCTCCTGTGGCCAGGCTGTAGGCAGGGGGGGTAACTTGGGTTAGTCAACATGGGTTGTATCCCCTCTTGATTGTACACAGTGAACAAATGTAAAAGAACAAGTATGTCATCACATACATCACAAGCATGGAAGGTACTATTATTCATCATTAAAAATTATTTCCAAAGAGTGTAACTATGGAGCACAACATGCTTTACAATGATACTAAGAAGATAGAAAGATATGTTTAAAAATTGATATAAAAATGAACACTGCTCAAAATATCTAAAACAAGGGCTTCACACCCGATCCCATCTATGAAATACCCAAGTGCACACATGCACAGTTCAAACACACACACATACCTCTGCACACATACAAATGTGTCGGACGTGTGTTTGAAGACACTGATGTCAACATGTATTGCATTTTACAGACTAATGTGACACTTTTTTTTTTCATAACTTCAAGTTCAATCTAGGTGCCTTATAATATTGTAAACTTAAACATGTACATCCCCCATACCCCCACCTATCCACACGTTCTTCCACCCCACACACAGAGATACGCACATACACACGTATACACGTACACCAACACTCTGTCACCACCCCACACCCCCACACAGACACTGACTTCCACTTGTAGCAGCAGAGCACCCCGTCATAGCCGATGGTGAAGATGGACTGACAGTCATCCGAGAATGCCACACTGTGCACACCTCCACTCCTGTAGTCATGGGGCTGGATGGTCAGTGTCCGTTCCTGCCAACACACCGCCACACACAATAAACAATACATAATACTTTACTACCTGGATGGTCACTGTTCGATCCTGCCAATATATCACATTGACATTACAATGTCCCCCTCCCCACACAGGCACATACACACACATCCCAACACACCCACACACCACCCCCTCCCCACACAGGCACATACACACACATCCCAACACACCCACACACCACCCCCTCCCCACACAAGCACATACACACACATCCCAACACACCCAAACACACACCACCCCCTCCCCACACAAGCACATACACACACATCCCAACACACCCACACACCACCCCCTCCCCACACAAGCACATACACACACATCTCAACACACCCACACACCACCCCCTCCCCACACAAGCACATACACACACATCCCAACACACCCAAACACCACCCCCTCCCCACACAGGCACATACACACACATCCCAACACACCCACACACCACCCCCTCCCCACACAGGCACATACACACACATCCCAACACACCCAAACACACACCACCCCCTCCCCACACAAGCACATACACACACATCCCAACACACCCACACACCACCCCCTCCCCACACAAGCACATACACACACATCCCAACACACCCACACACCACCCCCTCCCCACACAAGCACATACACACACATCCCAACACACCCAAACACACACCACCCCCTCCCCACACAGGCACATACACACACATCCCAACACACCCACACACCACCCCCTCCCCACACAAGCACATACACACACATCCCAACACACCCACACACCACCCCCTCCCCACACAAGCACATACACACACATCCCAACACACCCAAACACACACCACCCCCTCCCCACACAGGCACATACACACACATCCCAACACACCCACACACCACCCCCTCCCCACACAAGCACATGCTCACACATCCCAACACACCCAAACACACACCACCCACCCCAGTCTTTCCCCCACACACACCCAAACACCCCCCCCCCCTCCACGCACACACCCTCCCCCACGCACACCTCTCCACCCCCAACCCCCATCCCACCCCCCATCTCACCATACTGCCAATGGTGCGCAGACTGTGGGCTCCATCGGGGACAAAGGAAGAACACACACACACACACACACACACACACACACACACACACACACACACCACCCCACCCCCCATCTCACCATACTGCCAATGGTGCGCAGACTGAGGGCTCCGTCAGGGGCGAAGGAAGCCAGCCACTTGAGGTGAGGGGACAGCAGGACGTTGCCTCCCTGCAGCTGGTGACCACTGTAGCTGTTGTCAGTGTTGAGGTACAGCTCTGGGGCATCCTTCTGTCTCACACACCATCACAACACTCTGTTCTGTATTATCATTATCACTGTTGTTGTTGCTGTTGTAGCAGAGTAGTGCATTGTGTATTGTACAGTGACCACTGTTGCTGTTGTAGCAGAGCAGTGCATTGTGTATTGTACGGTGACCACTGTTGCTGTTGTAGCAGAGTAGTGCATTGTGTACTGTACGGTGACCACTGTTGTTGTTGTAGCAGAGTAGTGCATTGTGTATTGTACGGTGACCACTGTTGTTGTTGTTGTTGTAGCAGAGTAGTGCATTGTGTACTGTACAGTGACCACTGTTGTTGTTGTAGCAGAGTAGTGCATTGTGTATTGTACGGTGACCACTGTTGCTGTTGTAGCAGAGTAGTGCATTGTGTATTGTACGGTGACCACTGTTGCTGTTGTAGCAGAGTAGTGCATTGTGTGTTGTACGGTGACCACTGTTGCTGTTGTAGCAGAGTAGTGCATTGTGTACTGTACAGTGACCACTGTTGTTGTTGTTGTAGCAGAGTAGTGCATTGTGTACTGTACAGTGACCACTGTTGTTGCTGTTGTTGTAGCAGAGTAGTGCATTGTGTACTGTACGGTGACCACTGTTGTTGTTGTAGCAGAGTAGTGCTTTGTGTACTGTACAGTGACCACTATTGTTGTTGCTGTTGTAGCAGAGTAGTGCTTTGTGTACTGTACAGTGACCACTGTTGCTGTTGTAGCAGAGTAGTGCATTGTGTATTGTACGGTGACCACTGTTGTTGCTGTTGTTGTAGCAGAGTAGTGCATTGTGTATTGTACGGTGACCACTGTTGTTGTTGTAGCAGAGTAGTGCATTGTGTATTGTACGGTGACCACTGTTGTTGTTGTAGCAGAGTAGTGCATTGTGTATTGTATGGTGACCACTGTTGTTGTTGTAGCAGAGTAGTGCATTGTGTATTGTACGGTGACCACTGTTGCTGTTGTAGCAGAGTAGTGCATTGTGTACTGTACGGTGACCACTGTTGTTGTTGTAGCAGAGTAGTGCATTGTGTATTGTACGGTGACCACTGTTGTTGTTGTAGCAGAGTAGTGCATTGTGTATTGTATGGTGACAACTGTTGTTGTTGCTGTTGTAGCGGAGTAGTGCATTGTGTATTGTACAGTGACCACTGTTGTTGTTGTAGCAGAGTAGTGCATTGTGTGTTGTACAGTGACCACTGTTGCTGTTGTAGCAGAGTAGTGCATTGTGTGTTGTACAGTGACCACTGTTGCTGTTGTAGCAGAGTAGTGCATTGTGTATTGTACGGTGACCACTGTTGCTGTTGTTGTTGTAGCAGAGTAGTGCATTGTGTACTGTACAGTGACCACTGTTGCTGTTGTAGCAGAGTAGTGCATTGTGTGTTGTACAGTGACCACTGTTGTTGTTGCTGTTGTTGTAGCAGAGTAGTGCATTGTGTACTGTACAGTGACCACTGTTGCTGTTGTAGCAGAGTAGTGCATTGTGTATTGTACGGTGACCACTGTTGTTGTTGTTGTTGTAGCAGAGTAGTGCATTGTGTACTGTACAGTGACCACTGTTGTTGTTGTAGCAGAGTAGTGCATTGTGTGTTGTACAGTGACCACTGTTGTTGTTGCTGTTGTTGTAGCAGAGTAGTGCATTGTGTATTGTACGGTGACCACTGTTGTTGTTGTTGTTGTAGCAGAGTAGTGCATTGTGTACTGTACAGTGACCACTGTTGTTGTTGTAGCAGAGTAGTGCATTGTGTACTGTACAGTGACCACTGTTGCTGTTGTAGCAGAGTAGTGCTTTGTGTACTGTACAGTGACCACTGTTGTTGTTGCTGTTGTAGCAGAGTAGTGCATTGTGTACTGTACAGTGACCACTATTGTTGTTGCTGTTGTAGCAGAGTAGTGCATTGTGTACTGTACGGTGACCACTGTTGTTGTTGTAGCAGAGTAGTGCTTTGTGTACTGTACAGTGACCACTATTGTTGTTGCTGTTGTAGCAGAGTAGTGCTTTGTGTACTGTACAGTGACCACTGTTGTTGTTGCTGTTGTAGCAGAGTAGTGCTTTGTGTACTGTACAGTGACCACTGTTGTTGTTGTAGCAGAGTAGTGCATTGTGTACTGTACGGTGACCACTGTTGTTGTTGTAGCAGAGTAGTGCATTGTGTATTGTACGGTGACCACTGTTGTTGTTGTAGCAGAGTAGTGCATTGTGTATTGTATGGTGACCACTGTTGCTGTTGTAGCAGAGTAGTGCATTGTGTATTGTACGGTGACCACTGTTGCTGTTGTAGCAGAGTAGTGCATTGTGTACTGTACGGTGACCACTGTTGTTGTTGTAGCAGAGTAGTGCATTGTGTATTGTATGGTGACAACTGTTGTTGTTGCTGTTGTAGCGGAGTAGTGCATTGTGTATTGTACGGTGACCACTGTTGTTGTTGTAGCAGAGTAGTGCATTGTGTGTTGTACAGTGACCACTGTTGCTGTTGTAGCAGAGTAGTGCATTGTGTGTTGTACAGTGACCACTGTTGCTGTTGTAGCAGAGTAGTGCATTGTGTATTGTACGGTGACCACTGTTGCTGTTGTTGTTGTAGCAGAGTAGTGCATTGTGTACTGTACAGTGACCACTGTTGCTGTTGTAGCAGAGTAGTGCATTGTGTGTTGTACAGTGACCACTGTTGTTGTTGCTGTTGTTGTAGCAGAGTAGTGCATTGTGTACTGTACAGTGACCACTGTTGCTGTTGTAGCAGAGTAGTGCATTGTGTATTGTACGGTGACCACTGTTGTTGTTGTTGTTGTAGCAGAGTAGTGCATTGTGTGTTGTACAGTGACCACTGTTGCTGTTGTAGCAGAGTAGTGCATTGTGTGTTGTACGGTGACCACTGTTGTTGTTGTTGTTGCAGCAGAGTAGTGCATTGTGTACTGTACAGTGACCACTGTTGTTGTTGTAGCAGAGTAGTGCATTGTGTACTGTACAGTGACCACTGTTGTTGTTGCTGTTGTTGTAGCAGAGTAGTGCATTGTGTACTGTACAGTGACCACTGTTGCTGTTGTAGCAGAGTAGTGCATTGTGTACTGTACAGTGACCACTGTTGCTGTTGTAGCAGAGTAGTGCATTGTGTATTGTACGGTGACCACTGTTGTTGTTGTTGTTGTAGCAGAGTAGTGCATTGTGTACTGTACAGTGACCACTGTTGTTGTTGTAGCAGAGTAGTGCATTGTGTACTGTACAGTGACCACTGTTGTTGTTGCTGTTGTAGCAGAGTAGTGCATTGTGTATTGTATGGTGACAACTGTTGTTGTTGTAGCAGAGTAGTGCATTGTGTACTGTACAGTGACCACTGTTGCTGTTGTTGTTGTAGCAGAGTAGTGCATTGTGTATTGTATGGTGACAACTGTTGTTGTTGTAGCAGAGTAGTGCATTGTGTACTGTACGGTGACCACTGTTGCTGTTGTAGCAGAGTAGTGCATTGTGTATTGTACAGTGACCACTGTTGCTGTTGTAGCAGAGTAGTGCATTGTGTATTGTACAGTGACCACTGTTGCTGTTGTAGCAGAGTAGTGCATTGTGTATTGTACAGTGACCACTGTTGTTGTTGTAGCAGAGTAGTGCATTGTGTGTTGTACGGTGACCACTGTTGTTGTTGTAGCAGAGTAGTGCATTGTGTGTTGTACGGTGACCACTGTTGTTGTTGTAGCAGAGTAGTGCATTGTGTATTGTACAGTGACCACTGTTGCTGTTGTAGCAGAGTAGTGCATTGTGTGTTGTATGGTGACAACTGTTGTTGTTGCTGTTGTAGCAGAGTAGTGCTTTGTGTACTGTACAGTGACCACTATTGTTGTTGTTGTTGTAGCAGAGTAGTGCATTGTGTACTGTACAGTGACCACTTTTGTTGTTGCTGTTGTAGCAGAGGAGTGCACTGTGTACTGAACGGTGACCACTGTTGTCAAGAGACAGATACAGCTCTGGACGTTCTGTTACACACACACACACACACACACACTCTTCTATCTTGTGATAACACCTAACGGCTTAATGTCAGTCCTTGTTACTGCACTGAATGCTATTTGTGTCACTTCACTAAATGTCAGAAACTGGCAAACGCCTCTCGTGGTTTGATGGCGTGATGTCACCACCAAGACAGACGGACCACATGATGACGGGTGCCACACACCTTTTTGGGGATGTCAGCAGGGAAGGTGATGGTGTGCACGGCGCGGGTCCCACAGCCCAGGGTGTAGGCCACGGCCCCCTCCCCCAGGGCGATGCCGTATGACGGGTTCATCAGGTAAAAGGTCACCTTATGGATGGCTTCCTCCTTCAGGTCACACCGCGCGCTGTTGTAGCTGTACTTCAGGTCTGTCAGCACACACACACACACAGGCACACATAGGCAAAGACACACGCACATACACAGGCACACGCGCGCACACACGCACGCACACATACACGCACAACACACACACACATACACACACAGGCACACGCAACACACACGTATAAATATAGGCAAATGCACACATACACACACACAGTGGCACATGCATATGTACGCGCACACACACACACACAGATATACAGATCCTTATGTGCAGATGGAAAACTGACGCTTTCGAAACAAAATATACAAGGAATATTTCATAGTTGATTAATCAGATTCTTTACTTTGTCTCTATCCCCCAAATTTCCTTCTCCATTCTGAGTTTCTATTTCTAGTCACATTTGTAATTGTACACAGTTCGAACACATTCCAATACACATATGCACACACATTGGACACTTTTTCCATCTAAAATCACTTTAGTGAACAGATGTTAAATTAATGAACAACCAACACATGCAAATAAACATCCATCATTATACTGAATAAAAGATGAAGTGTGTTGGTATATGCATGGAATGTGTGTGTATATGTGTGTCGTGCAGAAAATCTAATGTTTGTGTGTGACCTGTGTGTGTGTGAGAGAGAGAGAGAGAGAGAGAGAGTGTGTGTGTGTGTGTGTAGGACTAAGCTTCCCTTTTTTTCATAAATAAGTTGATTTTTTATGAGCAAACATGTGGACTATTTATCTTTTAGAAACAATAAAGTATTCCTGTATCCTGTAACTTGTATCAATACACACTTAAAAGATTTTACGTCACACACAAGAGGGCTACCATGAAACTGCATATCGCACACACATGCTTTCATCCCAAACAAACTCCCTTCATTGATGACAAACACTTACTCTCAGGGAGACTGAAAATTGATTGAAATCACCTTTGATGAGGGTGTCGGTAATGTCAAATCTGACGATGTGATTGGACGTGTTCTTGGGAGCTTTCCCAGCATGCACAGCAACCAGCACACGCACCATGGAGCTCTTGGTCACCACGGAGATGTCCATCACTTGACCCTCTATGTCTGTACAGCACAAGTTCACTGCTGTCAGCTTTTGGTGCGTTTTGTTCCTGGTGTTTTTTGTGAAGGTTCTCACTGAGCACTGTGTCTCTTGCTAAGTACTGCTGCCATACATTCACTTCCAAAAAACATTAATATATGCATACATATATAAATATATATTTATATATAAATTGAGAGACAGACAGACATACACAGAGAGACAGAGAGAGACAGAGAGACAGATGGCATCAAAGCCCCAAACATAGACAGATAGATAGACATCAAAGTCCCCTGGACAGACAGACTGATAGATAGGTAGGTAGACAGATAGACAGATAGTCAAGATAGATTGACAGATGGCATCAAAAGTCCCCTGAGGAAGGCCAAAAGCTGAAATATCAGGAAAATCTGCTGTGACTTGTTGGCACTGGTCTTCCTTTTCTGAATGCTTTCAGTGTCTCTGATAGATGAGTAGCACTCTCCTCCAAAAATGTAATTGAAGACTTTTTTTTTTTTCCAAAAATACCCCCTCCCCCCAAAAAAACAAACAAACAAGAACAAGAAATAGATTACTGATCACCACTGGAAACCTGATCATTCATCTTCTGTTCAAAGAAGTAACAGAAGGTTATCACTGGCCTTGGACCAAGTACACGAGACAGGCCTGTACTGGAGTGACTACACTGAACTGGGCTGACTCTTCCACACACTCTTCTGGTTTTGTAGGCCTTAATCATACATGACTTTGTGTACTGTGTGTAATTATGTTTATGTTCAAGTTAGATGGGTTTTTTTTTTATAACTCTGGTGAAAAACTATTGGAATGGTAATTGTCAGAAGCATATCCTGGGTTTGTGTGCATCAGTGTGACTGCACTCGTGCCTAATTTTATTTTCCTGCTTAAAAGAAACATCATTCAGGTTCTACTGGACTGAAATTTACACCCCCCCCCCCCCCCCCCCCCCCACACCCCCATCCAGCTATAGCTCAGTGTAGTCAGCTGGGCAAACAACAGAGCTAACAAAAAAGATGAACATAAAACACTCACCAGTAAAACCCAAGGTATTAAAGTTGGAGGAAGGACGGCCATCAAGGATGAAGACAATGCCGTCATCGCCCCCAGTGAACAGATACATGCCGTCCTGATCAAACCTGGTGACCAGAGCACTGCTCAGTGAACACTGCTGTCACAGACATGAAATGTAGTAACATGACTACAGCACTGCTGAGTGAACACTACTGTCACAGACATGAAATGTAGTAATATGACTACAGCACTGCTGAGTGAACACTGCTGTCACAGACATGAAATGTAGTACCATGACTACAGCACTGCTGAGTGAACACTACTGTCACATACATGAAATGTAGTAATATGACTACAGCACTGCTGAGTGAACACTGCTGTCACAGACATGAAATGTAGTACCATGACTACAGCACTGCTGAGTGAACACTACTGTCACAGACATGTAGTAACATGACTACAGCACTGCTGAGTGAACACTACTGTCACAGACATGTAGCAACATGACTACAGCACTGCTGAGTGAACACAACTGTCACAGACATGAAATGTAGCAACATGACCACAAATGAACACTACAGGTCACAGACATGAAATGTAGCAACATGACTACAGCACTGCTGAGTGAACACTACTGTCACAGACATGTAGCAACATGACTACAGCACTGCTGAGTGAACACAACTGTCACAGACATGAAATGTAGCAACATGACCACAAATGAACACTACAGGTCACAGACATGAAATGTAGTAACATGACTACAGCACTGCTGAGTGAACACTACTGTCACAGACATGAAATGTAGTAACATGACTACAGCACTGCTGAGTGAACACTACTGTCACAGACATGAAATGTAGCAACATGACTACAGCACTGCTGAGTGAACACTACTGTCACAGACATGTAGCAACATGACTACAGCACTGCTGAGTGAACACAACTGTCACAGACATGAAATGTAGCAACATGACCACAAATGAACACTACAGGTCACAGACATGTAGCAACATGACTACAGCACTGCTGAGTGAACACTACTGTCACAGACATGTAGCAACATGACTACAGCACTGCTGAGTGAACACAACTGTCACAGACATGAAATGTAGCAACATGACTACAGCACTGCTGAGTGAACACAACTGTCACAGACATGAAATGTAGCAACATGACTACAGCACTGCTGAGTGAACACAACTGTCACAGACATGAAATGTAGCAACATGACTACAGCACTGCTGAGTGAACACAACTGTCACAGACATGAAATGTAGCAACATGACCACAAATGAACACTACAGGTCACAGACATGAAATGTAGTAACATGACTACAGCACTGCTGAGTGAACACTACTGTCACAGACATGAAATGTAGTAACATGACTACAGCACTGCTGAGTGAACACTACTGTCACAGACATGAAATGTAGTAACATGACTACAGCACTGCTGAGTGAACACTACTGTCACAGACATGTAGCAACATGACTACAGCACTGCTGAGTGAACACTACTGTCACAGACATGAAATGTAGTAACATGACTACAGCACTGCTGAGTAAACACTGCTGTCACAGACATGAAATGTAGCAACATGACTACAGGACTGCTGAGTGAACACTACTGCCAGACATGAAAAAAAAAAGACAAACAGTAGTAACACAGCGCTGATATTTGTGTGGCGACAAACCAAACCACCTTCATACCCACCTTTGACAAGTACACATATCTCCCAAACACTGGATGAAGGACTTCCCTTACAAAAATGTTTACATAGAAGGCTGGAAAAACTACAGAAAGAGAAATAAGGAGGGTAGGGAGAAGCTATTTTAGAAACAGGTATCTTTTATAGCCAGACAGGAGACATGAATTTCATGAAACTGAAGAGGAAGATGATTTCAAGTGTATGGTCCAGAGACAGAAAGAGCGGCAGCCGACTGTGGAGTGTTTGACTGTGGGAACACACAGAGTGAATCTGAACCTGACTGAGAGACACACAGAGACACAGAGAGAGAGAGAGAGAGAGAGAGAGAGAGATGGGATGTAGAGGTGAAGCCAGTCACATAGGCATGACGAGAGTGCTGATCTTGTGCTATATTCTGAGTGAGACAAGGAGCCGATGGACAGACTGCAAAGAGAGGAGTGATGGACTCAGATCTTTTCTGTCTGAGAACCAGTCAAGTTTTTTACATTCTGAAAGGAGTGAATGTAAGAAGCAAGCCAACCTGTAAGCAGCAAACAATACAGATTTTTTTTTTTTACCAACAAAACACCAATTCCAAAAAGAAAAAAAATTCACATGGGTGTTTTGATGTAACTGGAGCTGTGAACACATCAGGAGAAATACTCACACCACTGTCTCGGAGCAGTGAGCACAGCAGTAGAAATACTCACACCAATGTCTCGGAGCAGTGAGCACAGCAGGAGAAATACTCACACCACTGTCTTGGAGCAGTGAGCACATCAGGAGAAATACTCACACCACTGTCTCGGAGCAGTGAGCACAGCAGGAGAAATACTCACACCACTGTCTTGGAGCAGTGATCACAGCAGTAGAAATACTCACACCACTGTCTCGGAGCAGTGATCACAGCAGTAGAAATACTCACACCACTGTCTCGGAGCAGTGATCACAGCAGTAGAAATACTCACACCACTGTCTCGGAGCAGTGAGCACATCAGGAGAAATACTCACACCACTGTCTCGGAGCAGTGAGCACAGCAGGAGAAATACTCACACCACTGTCTTGGAGCAGTGAGCACAGCAGGAGAATGACTCACACCACTGTCTTGGAGCAGTGAGCACAGCAGTAGAAATACTCACACCACTGTCTCAGAGCAGTGAACACACCAGGAGAAATACTCACACCACTGTCTCGGAGCAGTGAGCACAGCAGTAGAAATACTCACACCACTGTCTCAGAGCAGTGAACACACCAGGAGAAATACTCACACCACTGTCTTGGAGCAGTGAGCACATCAGGAGAAATACTCACACCACTGTCTTGGAGCAGTGACCACAGCAGAAGCAATACTCACACGAGCGTCTTGACGTAGCTGCCGTAAAGGCGGAGGCGTTGGACGACACGGGGCCTGTCGACATTTGTGAAGTCCACAAAGTACAGCTGGCCCCCGACGCTGCCCACCACCACAAAGTGTGCCAGGGGGCTGCACGCAATGCAGCTGGCCTGAAAACCATCACTGTCACTGTACCAGCACTTCACTTTCACTGTTCTATTTCACTGTAGGTTCCCTCACTGACTGACCGAGCGTGTTGGGTTGTGCTGCTGGTCAGGCATCTGCTCAGCAGATGTGGTGTAGCCTATATGTATTTGTCTGAACACAGTAATGCCTCCTTGAGAAACTGAACTGAACTGAAGTATGTTTCAGTTTCAGTTTCAAGGAGATGTCAAAGTGTGTGGACTGATCCATACACTCTGCACCACGTCTACTGTAAAAAAAAACACATAAAAATAAAAATGAAAAGAGCAGACGCCTGATTTTTACATGAACCCAGTGCACTGATGAGGCCTTGAGGGCCTACCCTAGGTTTGTATAAAGCATCCGCATAAACTGGGGAAAAATCAACACAATAAAACATAGTAAAATGAAAGATATGTGGAGGGCAAAGTTCAGAAATGATCAGACTATAGGAACAGATGAAAAGGTTCATCTGATCATCCTCTTTGCTAAATACTCTGTTTATAAATGCAAACTGAATAAAACACAACTAAACACGGAGAATTTTTAGAAAGACCTGAGCTACAAGTAGAAACTGAAAAATATATAAACATTTCACAGAGTCAAAACAAACTGAATTCCGTTCAAAATGCTATCCATACCAAAAGCTCACAGGACAGCACTCATGAGTTGTTGTTTTTTCTTCTCCATTAATTCTACTGTTATCTGATGGAATGTTCCTGTGCTCAATTTTACCTTGTGTGTGACCATGTCATGCTGCCAACATTGTTGACACATGTATATATATATTTTTTTCTTTTTTTTTTAATCACAACAGATTTCTCTGTGTGAAATTCAGGCTGCTCTCCCCAGGGAGAGAGCATCGCTACACTACAGCACCACCCATTTTTTTGTATTTTTTCCTGCATGCAGTTTTATTTCTTTTTCCTATCAAAGTGGATTTTTCTACAGAATTTTGCCAGGAACAACCCTTTTGTTGCAGTGGGTTCTTTTACGTGCACTAAGTGCATGCTGCACACAGGACCTTGGTTTATCATCTCATCCGAATGACTAGCGTCCAGACCACCACTCAGTTAAAAAAAAAAAAAGAAGATATAATCTTTATTACCTCATAAAGAGAAATTACAGACCAGGTTCCTCAAAACAAAATACAAAAACATTAATTAAACATGACAAATATATGTCAAATTTCTATATACTCACAGCGATATTTCATGTTTCTCTATATACAGACAATGTGATAGTTATATCAACTGCATCTATGCACTGTGACGCAAGCGACAGGAGTGAACAAGTGTGTGACAGGCCAGAAATGGCTTTCAACAAGACACAGAAGCAGGCGGCGGTGTGAACGTACCGGCTCGCCCAGTGACAGGGAGGACAGGAGAAGTCCCTTGTCTATGGACCAGGCCTGGATCATCCCATTGGACCGTGCACTCTGAAACACACAGCAACACTCACACCTCTGTCTTTCTCTGCATCTCTCTATCTCTCTGAATTACTTCTGTCTCTCCTTCTCCCCCTCTGCCCCCCACCGCCCCACCCCATCTCTACTCCTCCTCTCTCCCTGTGTCTCTGTCTCTCACTCCCCCTCTGCCCCCCACCGCCCCACCCCATCTCTACTCCTCCTCTCTCCCTGTGTCTCTGTCTCTCTTTCCCGCCCTCTGCCCCCCACCGCCCCACCCCATCTCTACTCCTCCTCTCTCCCTGTGTCTCTGTCTCTCTTTCCCCCCCTCTGCCCCCCACCGCCCCACCCCATCTCTACTCCTCCTCTCTCCCTGTGTCTCTGTCTCTCTTTCTCCCCCTCTGCCCCCCACCGCCCCACCCCATCTCTACTCCTCCTCTCTCCCTGTGTCTCTGTCTCTCTTTCTCCCCCTCTGCCCCCCACCGCCCCACCCCATCTCTACTCCTCCTCTCTCCCTGTGTCTCTGTCTCTCTTTCTCCCCCTCTGCCCCCCACCGCCCCACCCCAACTCTACTCCTCCTCTCTCCCTGTGTCTCTGTCTCTCACTCCCCCTCTGCCCCCCACCCCAACTCTACTCCTCCTCTCTCCCTATGTCTCTGTCTCTCCTTCTCCCCCTCTGCCCCCCACCGCCCCACCCCATCTCTACTCCTCCTCTCTCCCTGTGTCTCTGTCTCTCTTTCTCCCCCTCTGCCCCCCACCGCCCCACCCCATCTCTACTCCTCCTCTCTCCCTGTGTCTCTGTCTCTCTTTCTCCCCCTCTGCCCCCCACCGCCCCACCCCATCTCTACTCCTCCTCTCTCCCTGTGTCTCTGTCTCTCTTTCTCCCCCTCTGCCCCCCACCGCCCCACCCCATCTCTACTCCTCTCTCCCTGTGTCTCTGTCTCTCTTTCTCCCCCTCTGCCCCCCACCGCCCCACCCCAACTCTACTCCTCCTCTCTCCCTATGTCTCTGTCTCTCTTTCTCCCCCTCTGCCCCCCACCACCCCACCCCATCTCTACTCCTCTCTCCCTGTGTCTCTGTCTCTCTTTCTCCCCCTCTGCCCCCCACCGCCCCACCCCATCTCTACTCCTCCTCTCTCCCTGTGTCTCTGTCTCTCTTTCTCCCCCTCTGCCCCCCACCGCCCCACCCCATCTCTACTCCTCCTCTCTCCCTGTGTCTGTCTCTCACTCCCCCTCTGCCCCCCACCGCCCCACCCCAACTCTACTCCTCCTCTCTCCCTGTGTCTCTGTCTCTCACTCCCCATCTTCCCTCCTTCTCTCAAATGTTTGCTTTGATGTTTACTTACACACACAGCAAGACTCACACACCTCTGCCTTTGTCTCTGAATAATGTCTCTCCCTCTTTCTCCCCCTATGTCTCCCCCAACTCCTTCCCTCTCTCTCTCCCTCTTTCTCTCTCCCTCTTTCTCTCTCCCTCTGTCTCCCCCAACTCCTTCCCTCTCTCTCTCCCTCTTTCTCTCTCCCTCTTTCTCTCTCTCTCTCTCCCCCTATGTCTCCCCCAACTCCTTCCCTCTCTCTCTCCCTCTTTCTCTCTCCCTCTTTCTCTTTCTCCCCCTATGTCTCCCCCAACTCCTTCCCTCTCTCTCTCCCTCTTTCTCTCCCTCTTTCTCCCCCTATGTCTCCCCCAACTCCTTCCCTCTCTCTCTCCCTCTCTCTCTCCCTCTTTCTCTCTCTCCCCCTATGTCTCCCCCAACTCCTTCCCTCTCTCCCTCCCTCTTTCTCTCCCTCTTTCTCCCCCTATGTCTCCCCCAACTCCTTCCCTCTCTCTCTCCCTCTTTCTCTCTCCCGATCTTCCCTCTTTAACTCTCAAATCTTTGCTTTGACATTTACTTACTTATTTTTTGAATGATGAGTGCAAATCTATTGTCTACTTTATTTTTTCTCAACTGTTCCCCTTCGCCTTTTTTCTTTTTTTCTTCTTTGACACAATGCTCAAAGATTTAAGATAGTCTGAGATAAGAACCAGTGGCAGTAGACTGCTAGAATGAAGTCCAGAACAGTGAGTGACCATTCACACATGCAGCAGAAAATGAAAAAAGCCTGATCAAGATCTTGTACCCCATGTTAGTGTTCATGGCAGCTACACTGAAACATATCCAAAGTGCACACCCTTGAAAACAGCATGGCTGATTAGATGGCAGGGAATGCTCTTGTTTCCATAACCCTGAGATGAACTGAGGAATCTTTACCATGTGCATCTGATCTTCTGCATGCATACAGACACAAAGGGTGGCTCAAGAAATATAGATCTACAGATCTATTAACCTGGGAGATTGGAAAAATATCCACCTGTAACCCATCAGGTGCAGTGACAGTGGTTTGAATCCATGACCTTAAGACTGAAAGTCCAATGCTTTATCCATTTGGCTGTAGCACCTGATGATGATATGGATACTCATATAGTGACAATCCTCGATCAGAGACCATACTTTAAGCGCTTTACAAACTCAGAGTCATTTGCACAAAAGGCACCTATCTGGGTACAGCCAGCCAACTGACAGCTGCCACTGAATGCTCATCATTCATTTCCTGTGTCATTCAATCAGATTTCAGTCACTTTCGCGCGCGCACACACACACACACACACACACACACACACACACACACACACACACACACACACACACACACACACACACACACACACACACACACACACACACACACACGTGAGCGACTGACCACTGCTATTGCATACTAATCATTCATTTCCTGTGTCATTCTATCAGATTTCAGTTACATGCATACACACACACACACACATACACACACACATACACACACACATACACACACACAGACTTGTAACATTTCCATGTGTATGACCATTTCTGTTTATTCACCCCGCCATCCACCCTAAGAAGCACAGGATGCTCACCACACAGACATTGGCACTGGCAGCCAGGACCCCCATGCCCACAAAGTCTCCATGGTACACGTCCGACAGGGTGCGAAGGCTCTTTGTGTCCCCCACTTTCATCAGCATGACAGAGCCCTGAAAATTACAACATAATTATGTCAGTCTGTTGACTATATCATAGTTGTCATCAATATATTCTATCACCAAATCATTATAGGTTTGTGTGTGTGTGTGTGTGTGTGTGTGTGTGTGTGTGTGTGTGAGCATTCTCACATATAAAATAAAATTAAATATTATACTAAACAAAACGTGTCCAAATGCACACAAAGCAGACACATACATCCACATATACACCTACCCTCCTCTCACCGCCAGCCCCCTCTCTCCAACACACACACACACACACACACACACACACAACACACACACACACAAATGTACACATAATCATAATCACACACACACAATCCCACACCCACACCCACACACATGGAAAATGACACCACCACCACCCTTCTCATACACAAAAACACACAATCACACACACACACACACAATGACACAAACACAGACATCCAGACACAAACAGCCCCCCCCCCCACCCCCCTACACCCACACCCACACTGACCAGAGAGGAGCCCAAGGCCACAGACAGGTAGTTGAAGGAGAAGGTGAGGGAGGTGATGGGGGCGTCCAGGTTACAGGTACTGGTCACCTGCACTTCATCGCCGCTCACGTCAAACACCCGCAGCACTCCGTCCTGTCATCATCATCATCGTCATCACTGTCATCATCATCACCCTCACTTCATCGCCACTCACGTCAAACACCCTCAGCACTCCATCCTGTAATCATCAACATTGTCATCACTGTCATCATCATCACCCTCACTTCATCATCACTCACGTCAAACACCCTCAGCACTCCATCCTGTAATCATCAACATCGTCATCACTGTCATCATCATCACCATCACTTCATCATCACTCACGTCAAACACCTCAGCATTCCATCCTGTAATCATCAACATCGTCATCACTGTCATCATCATCACCATCACTTCATCATCACTCACGTCAAACACCTCAGCATTCCATCCTGTAATCATCAACATCGTCATCACTGTCATCATCATCACCCTCACTTCATCGCCACTCACGTCAAACACTGTGGACCCTGTTGTGAATGTGCATCATAGTGGAAGCCCTTCTTCCCTTTCATAACCTCTCTACCTGTAAACAATGTCCAAACTTCAAACAGTGGCAAAGTGGTCAGCACTGCTGGCTGATGGGAGACCAGGTTTGAGCCCTTTTAGAGTTGGTTGTTTTGTTTTGTTTTTTGTCTGTGGCCTGCTCCTACCCACAGTTGAGTGTGCTATACACTCAAATGGGAAGACTGGGACCACACAGCCGAGGTTCATCCACCTGACGAATGCATCTTTGGGGGTGTTGCTCAAATTTCCTGACCATCACTTCAGGTGTCTCTTTCTCTCAGGCCTAGCTGACACCAGAATATATGATGAGAGTACAGCATTGTCAAGCAGTCCCAAAGCAGATCATCACCCCTATCATCATTCATCATCATAAAAAAATTAAAAAAACATAACATGTTGCAAAATCCTAGGTGCTAAAAAAAGAAAAAGAAAAATTTAACTGTGCAGTCTTACCTCCCCCACCGTGAACAGACCAGTACGGTGCAGCCCCAGACAGTTCAAGGAGCCAGCACCTGGTAACTTCTCTTCCTCATCACCTGCAGGTAACGCATTTTATTTTTGTTTTAATTCAGGCACAAAAACTGGTACCAGGAAAACTCCACACATGTGAATAGTTACATATAATGCAATGTAGTAATTGTGTTTCGTTTCAAGGAAAACCTTTTTTTCCACAATACTAATCCATAGCAATACTTGAGTCAAATAAAAACTTTTCCCCCCGATACCAGTTATCAGCATAATAATAATAACAATATTACTACTACTGCTACTACAACTACTAACAACAACAATAATAATAAATTATAACAATAATAATGATGTGCATTTACACTGCACTTACCCTCCAGCAAAGTGCGTTCAACAATTTCATGTGATACAGGAATATTAAAAGAATATAAAAAAATACAAACTCGCTAAAAGTACTCTTTTAAAAAAAGTGTAAAATCACTCACAACACAAATGTCTTTCTCATCTCGCCCTCATCCAGCACACACACACACACACACACACACTGACCATCAAACACAACCATCTACCATATGACTTGCTGACAAAACACTGATGATACTATTTAACATATTGAAGGCTTTCTAAGCATATAGGTGAATGGACCAGCAAGGCAGGAAATATGAATGGAAGCAACAACAGAGAGAAAAGGAAAAGTCTAGAAACAATGACAGCACGACAAAAAGAAGACATTTCTCACAAAGAACTTCCTGAAGAGGGGGATGCAGTTTACAGAGAGAGAAGAGAGAGACTCTGGAATGCACTGAGGGATCACTGTGTATGCCCTGAATCAAGCTTTGTGGACACAGACATCAGTTCAGTTACTCAATGAGGCACACAGTATACGGACAAATCCATATACACGACACCACAACTGCTAAGCAGATGCCTGACCAGCAGCGTAACCCAACATGATCAGTCAGGCACTGAGAAAAAAACAAAACAAAACAAAGGATAATTCACCATATTAATGAATAAATAAGATAAATGAATAGATAAATAAATAAATTTTAAAATAAAATAAAAATAAGTAAGTAAATAGATAAAGAATTTTTTTAATGATGTAAAAAAGAATAACAATGACAACATACACACACACACACACACACACACATTCACACACACACTCACACACACACACACATTCACACACACACACTCACAAACACACACACACACACACACACACACACACACACACTCACACACACACACACTCACACACACACACACACACACACACACACACACACACACACATTCACACACACATACACACGCACAGCCATCAGTACGGACCTGTGGGCGGCATGTCGGTGTCACGACGTGACATACTGCTCATCACCCTGCTGCTGAAGCTGTCAGAGGTGGACGGGTAGTAGATCACGCCCGCCTTGTAGCTCTCCCCGTCAACCTGGGGTACAATGTTGTTGTTGTTTTAATGAAAAATAGAGTTGAAAGAAAGAGGGCTGAGGGGAGAGCATGTGTGTGTGTGTGTGTGTTCATGAATGTGTGTGTGTGTGTGTGTGTGTGTGTGTGTGTGTGTGATTAAATATATCTATTATCTACATATATTTACACACACACATACACACACACACGCATGCACGCACGAGGCAGGCAGGCAAAAAGAGAGAACTTTGAACTAACAAACAGGCTTATTAGCCCTAATGGCATGTGAGCTACTTGTGACAAGAACAAAATTATCATTTTTACTGCTACTATTATCAATAATAATACTGTACTATTGTTATTAACATTATTATTATCATTATTATAAGTATCATTAATAGTAGTAGCATTATTCCAACCTTCAATCTAGTAGTCATGCAATCTTCCTGCTCAGACACTCCATCCACCTGATTTGGGTGTGGACATTGTGCAAGTTATAAAAAAAATATTTAAAAAAAAATATATATATATATAAAGGTAGCCTTCTTTTCTTCAGACCTCTAGTGAAGTGTTCCCTGGGGATCATCCAGACCAGCACAGCTTTAGCCCATCATTTACCCCTTCCTATCATTATTATAGAATAGAATAGAATATGTCTTTATTACCAAGTGTACCAGGGTCACAAGGAATATCATCATCATAATCATCATCAACATCTCCTCCCAACAGACGCTGACCTTCATCAGGTGGCCTTTGGAGCTGCTGACATACAGGTCCCCTGTGGGAGTCCAGGTCTGAGCGACAGGCGAGGCCCGTACCGTTGTGTCCTGAATCTCACCCAGACGGTCGGCCATCTCGCCCGTCAGCCCCGCAATGGCTGTGCGTGGCACCTTGACAGTGAACTTTGACATGCGGGTGGAGCATCGTGTGCCAGCCATGTCACGCTCTTTCTCGTCTTCAACGAACACTGATTTTTCTTCTGGAGGGAGCTGAACTTTCCTGCAATCACAAGAGATTGTCAAAAATTTAGCCATACCTAAAATATGTAACTTTTTCTGTAAACTACAACACTTCATGTCCGGATTTGTTTTGTTGTTTTGTTCTCAGTCTTCTTACTACAAAACTATCTGTGGCTGATGTAAAGGTATTTCTAATTACAGCTAGCATCATTTACAGTTGTTCTATGCCTGAAATGTGTGTGTATGTTTTCTGATTAGATGAATTGTTCATGTGTTCATAAGTACAAATGTACTTTTTTCTTTCTCTTTCTTCTTCACTTTATCTCTTCTATATCAAACCTTTCAAAATACTATATCAAACTTTTCAAAATAATCAGATTTTACATTCATGAAACTCTTTTTTTTTTTTAATCTTGAAAATGGAAACAAAAAGTGAAAAATTCTTAAAACACAAACAAACTAACCAAGAAAAAGAACAATCACAGAAATGAACAAACAAACACAGTGCCATGTGTGGTGAGAGCACCAGTGCACCTACTGAGGCAAAAGAATGAACTTGTTGTTGCTCTGCTCTGTGTTCCACACGGTGAGAGATGACTTGGTGGTGACGCAGATCTGTCGCCAGTTGGCCGGATTGAAGGCGATGCTGGTCGGTGCCTCGGGAGGCAAGTTGACTGACGTCAGCTTCTCTCCCTTCACATAGTCCCTGGTCCACAGAGGCACACAGCAGAAGCACATTATTCATGACTCTCAATAACAACTTTGGACAAAGAATTATTTTTCATCAAACAGTAATCTGTTCACTGTGGCACAAAAAGCTGTCATCAGAGATTTCCACTGTCATCTGTTTTGTGCTGACTTAGTTTCCCCAAGGTATATCTCTTCTCCTTCAGTTCTTTTTCACCTGTTCTGCACCACCTCTCCTTTGGTCCTCTTCATGCTCCTTTTCTATGAGTTGTTCATCAAAAGGCTACTCTTGGAAAAGCATCTGGTGGTGTTTGAAGGATGACGTCCTATCCAGTGCCATCTTGTTTGCTTGATCTCTGGAATGACATCCAGCATGAAGGTTCTTTTCTCATGCTCTCCAGTGGTGAAAAATCTTTCATAAACTAAAAACAAACTTCAGAAAAGAATCATTCTTCATCCAAAAATGATATTCCCTTTAAACTATTGGTCACTACTCAACTCTAGATAATCATCTTATGATCAGCATTCAGTGCAGCAAACAGTAGATGAGGCAGCTGCAATCATAATGCCGAGCCAAAGCTGGCATACCATTTCAGAGATGAACCTAGAAGGAAAATTCCCTGACACACGGACAACAATGTGCTGACAGCCACAACTCACTGCAGTTTTGTCTAACAGTTAACTATAGAGTTTGGCCAACTCAAGGATTGCAGCAACCCTAAAAATGACTGGCAATACTGGTCAAGGACTGTAAGAAAAACATTGTTTCCCACACTGTACCAGCAGTCTCTTTGTCCCTGCTCTCTGCTCCGTTCCTTGCATGTAATGACCCCTCACAGCACATCCATCCTGAATCTCTGTGTGTAAAGACCCCTCTGTACTGTAGTCTAAAGCTGAACAGAATGAAATGTATTAAAGTCCAACCGGTGTTCTCTGTCAGTCTGTGGATGCAATGAACAAACCTTGTAACACCAACCTTGTTATCATACTCACCACAAGACCAGTTCATATTCTGGCAGCGTGGAAAGACTCAGCAGATAGTTGCTTGCAGAAAACACCAGAGTCTGGAATTGGATCTGGGCACCACCTGGAGTCAGCAAAAATTCATGGGAACATCCTTTATTACTATTAAAGGGTATTTCTGCAGAGCGTGACTATAGAGCACTACGCAGTTAACAATGACAGTAAGACAATTAAAAGATACAAGTATAAAAACTGACAAAAACAACAATGAAACAATGCTCCATAAAACTTAAACACAAAAGCATGCACAAACACACACCAACCGAACACTTGCGAATGTGCACGTGTGCACGTGTGCACACGCATGCACACACACACACACTTAAGAATAATTATTATTTTTGGCGGAACCTAAGTTTTTAGGACTTTACAGAAACATCTGTCTACAGCAATTAAAATGATAACACACACACACACACACACACACATACACACACACACACACACACACACACACATTACAGAAACATCTGTCTACAGCAATTAAAATGATCACACACACACACACACACACACACACACACACACACACACAAACACACTCACACACACACACACAAAACACACACACACATTCCACGAACACACACACACACACACACATACATACATACACACATACACACAACATACACACATTAACTACAGATTTTCTTTTTGTAAAAATTCTAAGCATCTAATTCTAGCATCATCTGACTACTTTAAAGGTAAACAGAAGTTCAAGTACTGATTCAAAATCTTCACAGGTACACACAAAAATTAACTTACCTTCTAAAACAACAGATTCCTCCAAAGCAGGAAAGCTGTAGATGAAAATCTTGGGATTGATGCAGCGCTCAGCAATGGCAAACCTCTTGTTGATCTTATGAGCTGCAAATGGTCCCACTCCTCTCCCACGAAAGGCAAACACTGTCTGTGCGCCATTTTCATTGAGGAACTTCACATTCCTTCCACACTGGTAGCAGATCACATCATTGTCGATGTAGAACAGTTTCTGTCCATTGTATCCTTGACTCCATCTGGTGGTTTAAAAAACAAATATGTAATGGTAATATGATATTCGATAAATCATTGAATAAATAAATAAATAAACAAATAAATGAATAAATTTTAGCATTTTAATATGGTTACTATACATAGCTGCAGATGAAATATGAAAAGATTATCATATCACTAACAAATGATTTGTTTATCATTTTGTTCTGCTGCTTGTCTTTTCCCTCTTTCTCCGCAGAGTAGGGAAGGAGGACTGAGAGAGATAGGTATAGTGTCCACACATGTGAAAAACGTTTTTTGAAAATTTCACTTTTATTTAATCAGCTCTCAAACAAAACCAAATGCTTGAATTCCTTGATTAACAAGCTCTATGGTACTCCCTTAATGTATAGCGTGTATAGAGAAGTTTAAATATACACATTAAAGACCCTGTTATCCATCTCAGACTTTGATGGGTCACAGACACACAAAAGCACTCCATAAAAATATACATCAGTAAATAGCTGTTGGTCAGAATGCAAGAGGAAAAATGCACTGCCTGGGTTCGTATAAATGTATCTTGCATTTAACTACACTGAACAAATATCAATGACCAAATGTATGTCTCAGTAACTTTGTAAGTTACATGAACAGTTTCAAGGTGTCTTTCATTTTATCTTGAGAAATGTAGAGTGTATTCAAATCATAACATCATCAGGTGTTGATGTTACAAGCCAAACCAATCATTAATCTAAAGGGGTACAAATGCTGTATAAATCAACGGGAGGTGGTGGGAAGAATCATGGATATTAATCCCATCACTTTGCACTGAAACTACAACTGCGACCATAATGAATTTCAAACTTCATAACCAGAACTTTGTCAACTCGATGACGGTTAGCTGCATAAACCCAAAGAAAGATATTGGAGGATACCTATCAAGGTTGATTTATATATATATATATTATTCTGCTTCTTCTCCTGTGTAATCTTACTGTTGCTGATCTACTTTTAAAGGGAGGTGAAATCAATAAATAACTGAATCGTTTTGTAGCAACGTCGTCTCCTGGGCGGAAAAGCATCTGCTTGATCTGTCTTCGAATTCTATTACAAAAATACCTGTTGTTATACAAAATAAAAACACTCCTTACGCAAGATCAAGGCTTCCAAACTGATCCATTTTGCACTTGTTTTCCGGAATCAAAAACTGCAAACGTGACACAACTTCAGTTTTCACGATCGAAGACACAACGCTACGCCATATTGTCTATGTTGTTGCTATGATTTCAAATCCCGCGATACATGGCGTGAACGACAAAAATAGAATTCGCACACACATACATTTTCGCTGGATTATGCGTCTTGCATAAAATCTGTTTTGTTGGTATACTTTTGCTGCAGATTAACAAATACAAAGAGATTAATCAATAATAGACAGTTTTACTAAATTGCTGTCTCTTGTTCTCATACTGTCTGGGTTAGTTTTTTCCGAGTCCGATCGCCTTGTGCCCGCGCACTGAAACAGTTCCATCCAGTTCTGAGTTTTAATTCTTTTTCACAGCAAGCATTCGTCTCAGTGTTGGTAGATAGTATCTATGAAGAATTAACATTTTTCCTTGGGGCTCCTGCAATAAACAACATAATAAATAAATCTTAGAATGACAATGGCTCAAATGTACAAGACACTGGTACGCATGAACCTGGCAGCAAAGATCGCAAGCCGTGCATGGTTTGCTCAGAACCAGTTTCAGTTTTATGTTCAAGGAGACGACAGTTTCAGTTTCAGTTTCAGTAGCTCAAGGAGGCGTCACTGCGTTCGGACAAATCCATATACGCTACACCACATCTGCCAAGCAGATGCCTGACCAGCAGCGTAACCCAACGCGCTTGGTCAGGCCTTGAGAAAAAAAAAAGGTGAATAAATAACTTGATAGATACGCTTACATAAATAAATAAGTAAATAAATAAATAATAATTATGATATAAAAAAAAGGTAGTAGTAATGGTAATAATAATAAAATAATAATAATAAAAAAATAAATAAATGAATAAGACAACAATGATGATAAATATTCTGAGCAAATAAATGTAAAACATGAAGACACACATTCACACATACACTGGCACCCACACATGCATAACAGATATGCACCAAACATGCAGTTTCACAGTTATGAAAGCACAGTCAAATACATATAAACGTACATGAGCTGCAACACACACACACACACACACACACACACACACACACACACACATATTACCCTGCACCTCCTCTACCCCCCTCCTCCACATACTCATTTCTGGTCTATGTATCGCAGCTTCCACGGCACACACACACACACACACACACACACACACACACACACACACACACACACACACACAAACGCTTGTACAAGCACACACACACACGCCCATATTTCCCACCCCCAACCCTACACACATATATATATAATATATACGTTCCAGTATCCTGTTGCTCCCACAGTGTAGGCATGCATACACTCACATAAATCATCCTCTACCCCACCTCCTCCCCGCACCCCCACCTCCCCCTCACACCCCGGCCACCCACCCACCCACACACACACACACACACACACACACATGCACATGCACAGAACTCTCCTGACACTTGTGTACACTTACACTCTCACGCATGCATAAACGCACTCAAAAACACAGACCCACACATACAGGCGACAAAGTGTGCGGACTGATACATAAGTGCAAGGGGGCAACAGACAGGACGTTTTTGTATTTGTGTCTGTTTAAATATTCTCTCTTTTATTTATTTATTTTTTCTTCTTTTTTTTTAAACACATCAACTCGTTTCCAAATATCAGTTCATCGCACACTTTATCCATTTTATTCATTAATACATTTTTCTGCGTTCTAAGCCCCCGTAGCTGTGACCGCAAGCTCAGTTTTTTGTCTGTTTTCTACCCTCGAAAGCTTTTTCTGTTCCTGTTTTGCAATATAAATCACGATTAGTTTCAGTGTGTCAAAATTAAATGTGCTGTAAATAGGATTAAAAAATAAATAAATAAAGTACACTTCCATTCATACATCATCACTAAACGGCACAGAAAGAAATTGGTGCAGTGGCCTTTTGACTCACACACACAGAGAGAGCTCGAGAGAGATAGAGAGAGAGAGGGAGAGAGAGCGAGAGAGAGAGTTCTTGTGTTGAGGTTTACTATACAATAAGTGTATATATACAAAAAGAAGATGTGATGATTTATTTCAGACGAGTTTTACATTGGAACTAAACATGGTTGTTGCATCTTAATTTCTTTTACAGTAGTGTGGTAACGGTATCGGTATCGGTAGCTCGATCAAAGAGGCGTCACTGCGTTCGGAAAAATGCGATATAGTACCGTACGTGGCGCTACACCACATCTGCCAAGCAGATGTGCCACGGTGACCAGCAGCGTAACCTAACGCGCTTAGTCAGGCCTTGAGAAAAAAAAAAAACCCTGATAAAATAAAAAAATAAATGAAAATAAAATAAAATGACCGCAATAATGATGATAAATAAGCAAATAAATGTAAAACATGCAGACGGACATTCACACATACACACACTACACACATGCACAACAGCGGATGGTAACAACTCGAACATGCAGTGCACACACACACACGCGCGCGCGCGCGCACGCACACTTACTTAATTGTACAAGCACACACACATACGCCCATATATATCCCCCACTCCCACCCACCCACCACACACACATATATACAAATATATATATGCACACCCACACGTTCCAATCATACTCCGTTGCTCCCACCGGCAGTACAGACATGCATACACACACATCGTACCTCATCCTCCACACACACACACACACACACACACACACACACACACACACACACACACACACACACACACACACACACACACACACGTCTAAAAACACTAAAAGTGAATAGACATGAAACTGAAGATAACACACACACACACACACACACACACACACACACACACACACACACACACACAGCTCTCCTGACACATGTGTACACTTACACACTCGCACACACACACACAAACACACTCAGGAGACACGTACACCCACATGCACGCACATTGAGAGGCTGCCGTGCACTGATGATTGGCCGCAAGAGCGGTGGGAAAAGATCTCTGATCTCTGATGTAGCATGTTGCTCAGTCCAAGAGAGACTCTGGAAAAGCCGAGAGAGACTCTGTTCCGTTTCCAAGAAATCTGCGCAATGTTGGTTTGGAAATTATGCCGGTTCGTTTGATTTGCAAAGCATCGTGCTCTTTCATGTTAGACTTAGACTGTTTCCTCTCTCTACCTTTACTTCATTGAGACGATCAATGGTGTGATGGCCTTGTACCTGTTCTTTTTGGCATTCTTTGACTTTTCTGAGGATTTCCCATTTTCCTTGATGTAGGCCGCTTGTTGTTGCGTTACCAGCAAGTCTGTCAGCTCGCTCATTTTCCTTAACACCTGCATGTCCCGGGCAGTATATATGACCATGTAAGTTTTTGAATCTGAAAGTTGCGCATTGCCTCATGCCACTCTGGACTTCCCATTCCATTTTCAGTTTTCTGTATGAGGTTCATTGAGCCCGTTAGAATCATGGCATGTTGGTTTCCAGGCATATGAATAGATGGCAGCCACAGGAGAGCATGTGTCACAGCTTCAACTTCCATCGTTAAACTGGAGGTTGTGATCGACTTTGTAGGCAGCATTCTCTTCCCTACTTGTTTTTCCATTTTGTTTCGCTGTGAATCCCCAACCGGACTGGCCTGTGATGACCGAGCCATCTGTATATATGATGATGTCCTCTTCTTTACTGTTCTCTTCTATGAGTAGCTTCACTTCCGCATCAGTTTTGCCCTCCCGCCATTCCCCGGCGACAATGTCTTCCTAGAGTGGGTGAAACGGTTGTGTTGAATAGATGATTGAGGTTTTCGGGGTTTTCCTCCCATTCTTTTGTTTCTTTCAGGTCTTGTAGTCGGCATACTAACTGCATTGTCTTCTGCTAGCCCCATCCATGATCTTCCTTGTCCTAGACGGCTGCCTTTTGGTTCCTTGACTGCGTTATGCAGTGGGTTTTGAGGGCTTTCTAATGCTCTGAAGCAGGTCTTAACCTGTTCTAACTTGTTTCTGGCCTGCACTGAAGCAGGTATCACAGGTTTCCGTAGGTGTGTCTTTTGTTGTTCCAAGGATCAGCCTCATAGCTTCATTTTGAACTCTTTCTAATTTTACGAGGCTGCTTTGAGACGATGTTGTTAGCCCAAGTCCGAAGTCAGTCACACCGAGAACGAGTGATTGATATAGCAGGAAGAGGTGGCATTAGTGTGGATGTGTTGAGAGTCGATCCTGTGCATGTTGTGATTGTTTTCCTCTTCTCCATGTCAGTCACACAACGTGTGTTAACTCTCTCCATACGAACGGCGAAAGAGACGACGTTAACAGCGTTTCACCCCAATTACCATCATCAAAATATTGCAAGAGGAAGGCTCTTATACTGAAGAGGTGAATGTTGACAAAGAATACCACAATTCTTACGACGGAAGCTAAAAGTTGGGTCATTCTGACACCCACTGGACATCCGAGGTGGCTGTGTAGAGGAGAAGAGAGGACTGGCCGTACTGAGCGAGTTAAACCAATATACTGTACCTGTTAAGACTGGAGACACAGCCCGGTCATTTCCAACATTTTTCAGTTTCCAAATGATGCTTAAAAAAGAAAATCACGGTTGCATTCCGGCAGGCCACTTTTATTGCTGACTTTAAAAAAAGAAGAAGAAAAAGCAATAAAATTTATGTCAACTATATTTCACGTTTAAATTCCTCACAAGAAAGAAAACGTTCATTTTTTCAAGCAAAAAGTATGCTATGTACTCTTTTATTGACCACTAATTCAAATTAAAAAACAGCATTCCCTGTCTGTATTCTTTGGTCATAAAACAGATAGGAATTTAGCAGAATTCATACAAATTAATCAACTTAATTAATTTATAGAACAAAATCCTTCTATGCAGGAAATACCTTGATCACGGATCTGTCTAAAAGATTTAGAGAAGAAAAATGTTACTTCCGGTCCAGTTATTGAAAATCCTTCAGCATTGGAAAACTAGCCATAGCAATATTTGTTTTCTTTTATGATCAGTTTTCCCAACGTTCCATATCCAAGTGATCTATTGAAGCTTCGAGGGCTAGGGTTTTCCATTCTGGCATGCACGCACACACACACACACGCGCGCGCGCGCACAAACACACCACATTGTATGTCATTTTGTGCCCCACTGTTCTGTATAATATATATATATATATATCTCTGTATAAATGTGTGTATGTGTGTGCGTGCACTTTTCTCTTCACATAAATATAACCTTCCGAGACGAGAGAAATGTTTGTAAGAGAAGATAAAAATGACCACTTATTCTATAAATAAAAGTATATTGTGCATTGCAAGAAAAAATGTATTTTCACTATCATGCTCGAATGTACGCACATGTGTATGTGTCTGCATGAATGCCGTGTTTGTGTGCGTATTTGTCTGCACACTACAAGCAAATGTGTGTATGCATGGACGCACTTGCAATTTCTTGAGCTGATTTTTTCTCTCTTAATTCTCTACCTCTTTTAGATTTACCCATAAACAGCTTGAGCGACTGAAACAAAGGCTTTTGAAGATGCAGAGAGACGAACACACACACCCACAGAGGCAGAGGTGGCTTCCACGCCACCATGATCAAAGATTGAGATAAGGGAAGTCATAAACAGGCTTGTTAATTATGTGGTCTCTCTCTCACACACACACACAGGCAGAGGCGGCTTCGACGCCACCATGATCAAAGACTGAAGTAAGGGAAGTCATAACAGGCCTGTTACGTAGTGGACAGCACTCACTTTGTTAACTTCACCTCTGAACTTCAGCAGAATACACATACACAGACATACAAATGCGTGTGTGTGTGCCTGCACACACGTTTGCTGCACTGCCAGCACATGGGGCACGGGAACACTGACATAGCGGCTGCTTGGCCTCAGCTGTGGGGCGATTGGTTCGGTCCATATAAGCAGTGGTTGTCACTTTATCAGTTACCAGGATTTGTGTCACGTTTAGCCCCGAAAGCAGAGTATGGCTGCCTACATGGCGGGATAAAAACGGTCATACACGTAAAAGCCCACTCATGTACATACATATGAGTGAACATGGGAGTTGCAATCCACGAACGAAGAAGAAGTAGCGATGTATTTGATCAGTGGATTCAGATGGTGTTTTCCCAATTTGCCTGTTTCCGCTAATATGAAATGGTGATCCGAAGGATCATAATTGTATCCATATGCACACCTATTTTTTCCTGCTGGTGACATGTACATATTATATTTCAACACTCATCCATGCCAGTACGGAGAGAGAGAGAGAGAGAGAGAGAGAGAGAGAGAGAGTGCATGGGGTGCAAGTGTTAAGAGAAAGGGATGCTGAACAGCCGAAATAGGAATGGCGGATTGGCAACACAGGCCAATGTGTGTGTGTGTGTTTGTGTGTGTATGTGTGTGTGTGCATGGGAGCACGTGTTTGAGAAAGCAGGAGGCTGAACAAGTGAAACTGGAATGGCCGACAGGTGACACAGGACAAACAGTCAAACTTTCAATAGGATTTTAAGTTGGCCAGACCGTTAAAAAGCAGGCAAATTTGGAAGTAAAATCCAATCTCCATTGAGACGAATGCCACCGACACTGCTCAGAGGAGTGCTTAGGTCTCATGAGGAGGGGGAACACCAATGGCCACTTTTTATCCGGCTGAATGTGAGACTGAAAGCTTTTGTTGCCTCAGCAAAGTAGTTACGCATGCTCTTCCTCGGTATGAAACAGCATGGTGTGATCAGAATGCTATGTATGGGTAGGGGAAAGTAGAGCTTAAATAAAGAAACTTACAGAAATAGGACTGACAACTGAGTGCAAATTTTCAAGCACCAGCAGAGGTGCTCCTACCCAGACCTGAGTATGCCATGGGTTCAAATGGGAAGACTGGTACCACATAGTTGATCATCCACTTCATGGATGCATCTTTGGGAGTTTTGTTTAAATTTCCTGTCCATAGGCACACAGAAGGTTAAATATGCACAAGAAAACTCAAGATCCTTGGCAGCATTTTATGAGGAATGGAAACACAAAGAAATCCACCACGTACTTACCCATGAAAACATAAAATGTAGCATGCTGCCTAAAAAACGGTATAAAAATGGTCATCCACGAAAAAATCACTTAAAAAAAACAACAACAAATGAATATCTGAGTTGCTGCTATCAAATAAAGAGGAAGGAAACACACACACACACACACACACACACACACACACACACACACACACACACACACACACAAACTCAAACAACAAAACGGCATGAGATGAAATCCTCTTTCAGATGGCACATTATCCAAAAGAATGAAATTAAAAACAACAAAAATATTTGAATCAAATCTGATATATTTTATTTTTTCTCATATACAAAATTAAAAAAACATTGAGGTCATCAATAAAAATTACAAAGGAAAGAAGACATGTTATTCAGTTCATTAACTTTTTAAATAAAAACTAAGCAATTCCCTCATCAATCTGCAAGCAAAGACAGACATCTGGAAAGAGCAAAAACAAAAATCTTTCTGATGTAACACACACTCATCATCCTGAAGATGTTCCCCAAGCTCTCATTCCCTTCTGGTGCTCAATTTCCTCCAACACTCCATCTTGTTAGAAAGAAAGAGAAAAAAAAAACGTGTGTGAAAGCAAAGCCAGCGAAGAACTGACCTCAACAGCAAAGAAAGAAGCATGCACACAGTGTTACTGCAAAGCTTACAGCTAAGAATATCTGAATAACTGAATTCAAACCACGCTTTTCGGCCTGTGCGTCAACATGACTTCAAAGTGTCACACTGCTGAAATGAAGTTTTATGACATGTGAAAACCTCTCGCGTTAAATGGGAAAAGTGGCAACATTTTCAGTCTTTCTTTTTATGGAAAGCCAGTGTAACTGTTACTGATTATTAGTGCTGCAACTCTCACAAAAAGGACACTCATAATAATGAAAAGGCTACTCTTATGTCTTATTAGCAACTGGCAGATCTGCATACATCTGAATTCAACATTTGCAATGCCATCCACGTATCCTAAAGGATATGATCTCTTTTATCATATTTCGTGGAAAAGGCTTTTCTTCTTTGACAAACTCACAATCATTTTGACTTCCTGTTTCCTTCCTTTCTTTTCAAGACATTATTTGCAGCTCTCTGGAGACACACATGAACCTCAGCAGTCAGGTGAGACTCTTGGATTTAAGGAACAAACTCAACTCCTACAGAAAGGCAGTAACCAATTCAGATTGCAAGCGTTCTGGGTGATACTTCATTGCGTATGTGTGTGTGTGTGTGTGCATATGCGTGCGTTTGTGTGCATGTGTGTATTTGTGCATGCTTGAGTGCCTGCCTGCCAGCTATGTGTGCATGCATGTATGTATGTGTGTGTGTCCAGCCTTGCAGGTATGTCTGTGTGTATCTGTATGTGTGCACATGCAAGTCTGTTTTTCTGTGCACATGTTACTTTGGATTGAAATTGTTTTTCTCTTCTCGCAGAAACCCCATCACTTGGACTGGTTCCTCTTCCCCGGTATGCTTTCGCACAGCCATCTCTCTGTAACACAATTCATGCCAAGCATGACTAACAAATAGCAAAGAGTGGTAACTCTCTCCATTACACAAGGTACACAACTTCAAGTCAGTGATGCTTACGCTACCGAATCAGCTAGCACACAGGTAAATAAAAGATACATTGGAACAAACCCAGACACTTCCTTAAGAAAGGAAGCGCCGGGCCTGTCCAATATTTTAGTTTAATAAAAACAACCTGTATAGAAATTATACCAAACACCTGTCCAACTAATATTCTCCAAAACCACAGACTAGCCTTCCAGGAATCTTATCAACAACAACAACAAAAAAGAGAGAGACCACAAGTGAAAGTAATCAGATCATGCAGCAATGGACTTCATGACGGTTCTCTAAAGATCAGCAGACCCAAGGCCTGACCAATGTTGGATTTTTGTAAAAGGTGGGCATCTGCTCCTTCATTTTTGACTCACTTGTGTAAACAAAGTGAGTCTATGTTTTAACCCGGTGTTCGGTTGTGTGTGTGTGTGTGTGTGTCTGTGTGTCCGTGGTAAACTTTAACATTGACATTTTCTCTGCAAATACTTTGTCAGTTGACACCAAATTAGGCATAAAAATAGGAAAAATTCAGTTCTTTCCAGTCATCTTGTTTAAAACAATATTGCACCTCTGGGATGGGCACAAAAAAAAAAAAAATGAAGCCTAATTATATGCAAAACGGCATTTACTGTTATATTTATATTTTTTGTATTCTCTAAACTTGGCACTTTGATCTGATATTCTGACCCAACAACAAGAGCAGTCATTATTATCATTTTTTGTTCAAACAGGAACTTCTTTTGCTAAGCATGGAAGTTTTATTTATTTTGCAAACGTTTTGGTGCAGCTGGTAAAAAAGGGAAATTACTCTGTAATTAATGCTAGGGGACTTAATTTGCTTTAAACTGATCTTTCTCATGTTAAACATTACATTCTGAAATTATACTCAATACATAAAAAGCTTGGATTTTTTTTTCAGTGTATCAGAAGTGAGTCTTGAAGGCCTTGCCTCTCTTGTTTTTTAATGTTTAAACACAGCAGATGTTTTGTGTACATGGATCAGCCTGCATGCTTTGACACCTTCTTGAAAGGAAACTGCAGAGAAATTACACAGAAATGCACTTCAGGGAATGTGTTGCTTGACGTAAACCGACTTGACAAAGACCTCATGGTGAGCAGTAATGACACAAACCAACAAATATTTGGTCATAGGTCTGAAGTGTAGATGTATCACCCCAGTCACACTGCCAGTCAACAGGCAATACAAATGGGAACAAATGGAACTGTTGTTTGCTGCATGATCACTGGTGAACTAGTGTGTGTGTGAGAGACAGCATGTCAGTACAGGTCTGAGACACTTGCTGACAAACACAAGCACACGTTCACGAACATGTGCTGCACATGTATAGAAACCAACTCACACACTATACAAACACACATGCACAAGATAAAACAAATTAAACACCAACTTCTCTCAAACACACACTCACACAAACACATGTATACATTACCGAACTCTCATAAAAGGGTTGTATTTTTTCTCCTCCTGGATGGTGGATGGTACTGTTGGTTTATGAATGGAACGCTGTTTCTGATGACAGAACAAGAATGGGTTCACACAAAAACTTCACTCGCTCATAAAATGATTTAACATCCACATCATCATGTCTATTCGTCATATCCAATAGCATGGAAATGATGATATAAAAATGAAAACCATTTCAGATCTACATTATGAAAGAAGTCATTAACTGTGTTTGTCTTTTGTCTCCAAATGATCTTTGAGTAGTAATTAAAGAGATCTGATGCAAGCTAATGATCACACAAAAAAGACGAAGTGTTTGGTAAATTTTTTCCATGTGCAAAATACTGTTTACAAGAACATTAATGAAGGATCCTCGCGCTGGGACTATACGGCATAGGGGCGCGTCCCCCAGGTGGCGGATGGGGGAGCCCTTCCTTTGGGGGTTGCACCAAATGATATGGAACAAGGTGCCATGGACCCACATAGTCTAGGAGAAGGACAACTCTGATTTCAAACCCGGGCAGATGGAGTCTGATAGCCTCAGCAGGCAGTCCTTCCAAGAGAAGGAAAACTCCCAAGAGAAAACCTGGCCAAATGTAAACCGTTACCAGAACAGATCACCGAAGATGGCGCCACAGTGGCCTCTCTAAGGGGTGTGATCTAGTCAAAACTGGCTGTGCACGCACTCTATGACACATGGCTACGCAGACAACGTTAGACCGATGTGGTGTCGTCTTCCTGGACCATGGCCGGGGGGAGACGGTGCCGGGCCCTCAGCCTCAAAGGGGCCCATCCACTACTACCGACCACGGACACCATGCTTCCCAGACTCTTTGGAGAGAACAGATTGGAGCACATGGGCAAGCAGCACTTCGTATCGTCCACTGGAATGCGGAAGGAGTACAGCGCAAGAAGGTTGAACTCCAGCGGTTTCTGTGTGAAAATGCAATCGATGTATGTTGCATCCAAGAGACTCACCTCAAGAACACTCACCGCTTTTTCATAAGAGGTTACGAGTTGTTTAGACAAGACCGAGAGAACAGACCAAAGGGAGGCCTCATCACCCTGGTAAGAAACAACATCCCAGCAGCAGAGACCCAGAGTTCTGGTCAAGCTGATCTCGACACAGAATTTCTGGGAGTCAAGTTGGTGTTGCCAGGCACGTCAGTGACAGTCCTCAATGTCTACTCACCTACAAACCAAATACAGCTTGACTCTATCCTCGTTGACTCCCACAGCTGGATCATCACAGGAGACTTTAACAGCCACTCACCCAGCTGGGGCTACCAAGATCTCAACAAGAAGGGAGAAGATGTGGAAAACTGGGCAATCAGTAACCAGCTGATCCTCATCAACAGTCCAGAAGATCCACCTACGTGCTACTCACGAGCATGGAGGACCACAAGCACTCCTGACCTGGCCTTCATGACAGACAACACCCAAAGGGAGGTGTCGCCCCAGCTTAGAGGCAGCGACAACAGGCCAGTGATCATTACAGTACAGAGACATTTTGAAACCCATCCCACCAGGCTCCCAGCAAGCTGGAATTACAAGAAGGCAAAATGGGACCCGTTCAAGCATGAGGCAGACAAGAGGACTTCTGCGCTGACACTGTCGCACCACAACATCAACGAAAATGCCAAGATTTTTAATAAGGCAGTATTAGACGCGGCGCAGGCAGCTATTCCACGAGGCAAACGCAGGAACTACCGTCCCTACTGGACACCTGAGCTCGACACTCTGCACAAGACCCTCAGTGAAGCCAGGGACACGATGGAGAGCTCCCCCACTGGCGAAAATGTAGAGACACCCAACAGAGCGAAAAGCTGCGTTCATAAAGGAAAAACTGCAAGCAACACGCAAGAGTTGGCAAGACAAGACATGCCCACATGGCATAGATGACAGCTGTACGAGCGAACCATTCACCATAAGGAGCTGAAACAAGGCATTCGCAAGCTGAAGCCCAAGAAAGCTCTGGGGCTTGATGGTGTCACTGGCGACATGCTGAAGCACCTGGGACCAGCATCCAGAACAGTGCTGCTTCAGATCTTCAATAACAGCTGGAAAGCAGGAGTTGTGCCTTCCATCTGGAAAGAGGCAGAGATCATCTTGATCCTAAAGAAGGGAAAGAACAAGAAGGACCCCCACAGCTACAGACCAATCAGCCTTCTGAGCTGTGTTGGCAAGCTGCTGGAAAGGATGGTCAACCGCCGCCTCACCTTCCGCCTGGAAACACAGAACATCCTTTCACCTACCCAGACTGGCTACAGAAAATTCCGAAACACAGAAGATCAACTTGCCCTCCTTGTCCAGGACATTGAAAACTCTTTTCAGGAGAAGAAGAAGACACTGGCTGTTTTTTTTGACCTGTCGAGAGCATTTGACGAAGTGCGGAAGGAGGGCCTCATCCTGAAACTTCTCCAAGCCGGCGTACGTAGCAAGATGTACATGTGGATCCAACACTACCTCTTCGGCAGGACCGCAAGGGTCAAACTAGACGGCTTCCACAGTAGAAAGGTCAAGCTACATGAGGGTGTCCCCCAGGGAGGAGAGCTTTCCCCAACATTGTTTCTGTTGTATATCAATGACATCAGAGACAACATCACGAAGCACGTCTCCAACAGTCTGCACGCAGACGACCTGGCAGTATGGACATCCGCTGAACACACCAGCACGGCCTCCTACCAGCTTCAGAAAGTCGACAGCAATATCACTACATGGACAGAAGACTGGGGTCTTGAGCTCAACACCACAAAAACCAACGCAACACTCTTCTCTCTCTCCACCGCCAACTAGCAAGTCAAGCTGAAGCTCCAGGGACAGGTCTTGCCCCAGACAGATACACCAACATTCCTTGGAGTCAAGTTGGACACCCGCCTGACCTGGAGGCCCCAGATTGAGGAGATGGAGAGGAGAGGCATCCGCAAGCTAGCCCTGCTGAAGAAGCTGGCCAGGACGACTTGGGGAGCAGACAGCAGGCTTCTCACCAGGGTCTACATGAGAGCAGTCAGACCCACCATGGAGTACGCCTCAACCTCGTGGGACACAGCCTCCAAGACCAACAAGAGCCGGCTCGACAAAGTCCAAAATATGGGACTACGCCTCATACTTGGAGCCATGAGGTCCACGCCGATCCATGACATGGAGAAAACTGCTAACGTTCAGCCCCTGGAGAGAAGACGCGACCTGAAAGTCCTGATGCAGGGAGAGAAGCTCAGAAGACTGCCCTCACATCACCTACACCACAGACTGGAGCAGCCCACCAAGAACCGTCTCAAACGTCAGAGCCTCAACCACCAGTACAAAGCACTCAGAGCACAGCACAGCGATGTTCTGGCGGCAAAATGGGAGTCTTGCACTGACCTTGCCTTGCCTGACTGGAGGCTCAACCAAGAGATAGAGGCCACCATCAGCCTCAGAGTTCCTGGCATCACCACCAAAGACCAGCAACCAGCTACTTTCAAGATCCTGACTCTGGCCATGATAGAGGAGTCCTACCCAGCCAGCTCCTGGACCCATGTATACACGGACGGATCAGCGGAGGAAACCACATACAACAGAGGCAGTGGTGTCTACGTCAGATTTCCCGATGGAGAGCACAGCAGCATTGCACTCCCTGGAGGAAAGCTCTATTCCAATTTCAGAGCTGAAGTCCTGGCCATTAAAACAGCAGCAGAATTCCTCTCCTCCTGTGGAAAGCCCCTTGGCAGCATCTCCATCTTCACTGACTCCATGTCCACACTCCAGGCCCTTGACTCCCCTGATCTTGGTCCACTGATCCAGTCCCTTAAGGCCTCCCTCGCAACCTTTACCCTAACAGCTCCAACGACCCTCCAGTGGGTGCCTGCCCATGTAGGCCTCCCAGGCAACGAGCGTGCAGACCACCTTGCTAAGGAAGGAAGCCAGCTCACACAGCCAACCGTTCCTGCCACGTATGAGGAAGCAAAAACTCTCCTCCGCAGCAGATTCCGAAGAGGCTGGGTCACCCTGAACGGAGGCTACCAGGCACACCAGGATCCCATCAGGACACTGGAGAGGAGACACCAGACTACCATCTACCGCCTTCGCACAGGACACTGCGGCCTCCGAGCACACCTGAAGAGGATTGGAGTGGCAGCCACATCCCTATGTGATTGCGGCCAGGCTGACCAGACCTCATCCCATATTCTCCAAGACTGCCCCCCGTATGAGAAGATGTGGCAGCAGTCCTGGCCTGGGGGTGCTGACCTCAACACCAAGCTCTGGGGGACGGTATCCAATCTTCGCCGGACGTCCGAGTTTGTGGCATCCCTCGGACTTCGACCCTGACTGCGTAGCTGTCGAACGCAAAAGAAAGAAAGAAAGAATGAAGGATAAGCCAATCAATCAACCTTTCCTGGTGAATATACACTCATGTCACAAGGAATGTTTGGTGTGGGATGAAATGTGTGAAAGCAGAAAGTAAATCAATCAACCTTTCCTGGTGAATATACACTCATGTCACAAGGAATGTTTGGTGTGGGAAGAGGTGTGTGAAAGCAGAAAGTAAATCCCCTACCACTGCCCATTCAAGCTTGTTTTTCACATCTGCTGATACTGGTTCCACATGCAGGGCGTACTTCAGGTTCTTGACAGTGTACTCATGGCCACAGTATACTTTCTGCTCACAAACATACATATAAAACAAAGTAAGGAAGAGTCATTCTCTTGCATGCACTTATGTAAACACACACAGCTGCATGCATACATACAATACACAACCCCATCAATCCCACACCACCCCTGCCACCCACACCATCAATCCCACACCTTCCCTGCCACCCACACCATCAATCCCACACCCTCCCTGCCACCCACACTCACACCATCAATCCCACACCCTCCCTGCCACCCACACTCACACCATCAATCCCACACCCTCCCTGCCACCCACACTCACAACTTCAATCCCACACCCTCCCTGCCACCCACACTCACACCTTCAATCCCACACCCTCCCTGCCACCCACACTCACACCTTCAATCCCACACCCTCCCTGCCACCCACACCATCAATCCCACACCCTCCGTGCCACCCACACCATCAATCCCACACCCCCCCCCCCTGCCACCCACACCATCAATCCCACACCCTCCCTGCCACCCACACTCACACCTTCAATCCCACACCCTCCCTGCCACCCACACCATCAATCCCACACCCTCCGTGCCACCCACACTCACACCATCAATCCCACACCCTCCCTGCCACCCACACTCACACCATCAATCCCACACCCTCCCTGCCACCCACACTCACACCATCAATCTCACACCCTCCCTGCCACCCACACCCACACCTTCTGAGAATATATTTCAAGTAAAATGTGAACTGCAGTTGCAGTGCCTGGAGATTTCATTTTTTTCTCAAGTAACAGTTGTTAAATTTTTGTGCAATGTGTTTTTTGAAGAAAACTTCAAGGAATCTCCTCCTCCACTCCCCCTTCCCACCCCCAACATCCCTCCCCCCAAAAATCAACAACAATCAAACAAAGGCAATAAAAACATCTGTGACTGTTAGTGAATAAATGTCTATCATTTTACTATCTAAATTTGCCCCCTCCCCAAATATTCACACTGGTGAGACATTGGTTTCATATTCACAACCCAACCCTTTCAAAGCAGTATCTGTTGTTGTTTTTTTCATCCAGTCAACATTTTATGGGAGCAAGCATTATACTGAAAAAGAAATAGCCTTCAATATTACATGTCTGGTATCGCTTCAACTGAAAATATAAAATAAGTCAAACAGGAAAATTTCTTCCTAAAATTACATTTGTTCTAACATGCCGTGACCCACTGGTGCAGACTCCAGCAGGGGCCTGATTCCCTGTCCTGTGCAAACTACTACCCCTGAGAAAGGGAGAAAAAACAGCTAGTTACCTGCCCCTTATAGGTTACCTCCCCTGTGCATGCCTCTAGAGCGCCCTCTTCTCCTGGCAGCCACGTTCCATCCCAGTCCTGTGCTTCCAAGTGGCTAAGTCTTTTTGCATTTTCTATCTATCAATACTTTTGACATTCTTGCTTGGCATATTATCATGACTTCCAACAGGTCACAAGACTACATCACTTGTTTAGGCAATCGGGCGAAAATGAAGCCCAGATCAATCTCGACATGGGGGGCACACAGGTCCAGCTCTTTCAGCCACAACAAGCGTCATTTCTGCTCCCCCCTCCTACTTTCCCCCACCACCACCCCCGCCTCCACCACCTCTGACAATGTCTCCGACCACTCAGGTTAGTTCAGAAGTAATGTCCACATTACCGTCTTCAGTCAATTTTTCTGCAGTCGCATGGCAATCAAACGAAGAAAATAAGGTATCTAGTAAGTTCACAACACAGAGAAAAGTTGTTTGTTTTCCAAGCTAATCCTATCAAAGCATTTTCTTTTCACAAACTATTTTCTTTGATGTTTCATGACCTTCACCAAATGAGGAATTGTGCTAAAAAGTTTGCAAGGTTTCAAATATTCAAACATCTGTACTACATTCTGAATAAGAAAATTCCTGTTTCTTGAGTCAAAAGTGAATTGGAAGCATGCAAATAACACCTTAATCATTTCACATGCATGCACAAAAACAAGTACAAGTGTGCGCATCCACACACACACACACACACATGAGCAATAGCAAACATACACAGGAACACACAATATGAATAATACAACTTTCAAACCTACCGTATTGCCAGGCAAAGAGCCCAAAATCTCAACCAGTGCTTTATACATATCTTGAGGACCTCCTTCAAAGAACTTGCCACATCCACCCAAGAACAATGTGTCACCTAAAACAGACACACATTACTTTCTTCCTTCATAACTCCTGGATATTAGTGACACAGATGGTGATGAATGACTTGACTGTCACTCATCCTGGAACATTCACCATACATATGCATTCTAACAGAAACATTATAAGCAGACCCACATAAAACCACAACCTAAGGACAGTACAGACACTGGTATTGATATAGATGCTCATATGCACAATTACACACGCGCGCACATGCACACACACACACACACACACACACACACACACACACACACACATCCCTAAGCACTCACAGAAACATGCATGCACACAGAGAAGAGGAAAACAAGCACAAACCTTTCTCACAACCATCCAATAACTGAAGTAGATATCTTGAGAGAAAATCTCAACTTTCTGAATAAAGTTAACATACTATACCTATATGAAAGTTAATTTACTACTACTACTGCTGCTACTATTACTACTACTAACTACTGCTGTAATGACTATATGAAAGTTAATTCATTACTACTACTGCTGCTACTATTACTACTACTACCTACTGCAGTAAATACTATGATTAAGCCGTTTCCAAAACATCACACTGAAAAAACAAATCTAGTTCTGTTTATGATATACATGCACAACACTGAACCACATGACACTGATTCAGTTTACAGTTTTGGCAGTAATGGATATACAACACATACAAAACTTAAGCCATTTTCAAACCTAAGTGTGGATATAAATGCCTGTGTTCTCACAAACACACAAGCAGCTATCAGCACACTAACCGCCATCTATCAAGAGCACTGATGCTAAACACTGACCAGTGAAGACCGCCGGGTCCTCCCCAGGGCCTCCAGTGATGAAGTAACAGATGTGCCCCTTGGTGTGACAGGGGGTGAACATGCACTTCACTTGCAGCTTTCCAATCTGTGTAGCCATTCATCACACAACCACCATCACCCTCACTATATCATAACATCTATGCAGCCATTCAACACACAACCACCATCACCCTCACTATATCATAACATCTATGCAGCCATTCAACACACAACCACCATCACCATCACTATATCATAACATCTGTGCAGCCATTCAACACACAACCACCATCACCATCACTATATCATAACATCTATGCAGCCATTCAACACACAACCACCATCACCCTCACTATATCATAACATCTATGCAGCCATTCAACACACAACCACCATCACCATCACCATCACTATATCATAACATCTGTGCAGCCATTCAACACACAACCACCATCACCATCACCATCACTATATCATAACATCTATGCAGCCATTCAACACACAACCACCATCACCATCACTATATCATAACATCTGTGCAGCCATTCAACACACAACCACCATCACCCTCACTATATCATAACATCTATGCAGCCATTCAACACACAACCACCATCACCATCACCATCACTATATCATAACATCTGTGCAGCCATTCAACACACAACCACCATCACCATCACCCTCACTATATCATAACATCTATGCAGCCATTCAACACACAACCACCATCACCATCACTATATCATAACATCTGTGCAGCCATTCAACACACAACCACCATCACCATCACTATATCATAACATCTATGCAGCCATTCAACACACAACCACCATCACCATCACCATCACTATATCATAACATCTGTGCAGCCATTCAACACACAACCACCATCACCATCACCCTCACTATATCATAACATCTGTGCAGCCATTCAACACACAACCACCATCACCATCACCCTCACTATATCATAACATCTATGCAGCCATTCAACACACAACCACCATCACCCTCACTATATCATAACATCTATGCAGCCATTCAACACACAACCACCATCACCATCACCATCACTATATCATAACATCTGTGCAGCCATTCAACACACAACCACCATCACCATCACCCTCACTATATCATAACATCTGTGCAGCCATTCAACACACAACCACCATCACCATCACTATATCATAACATTGTCATTTGTAGTGTATTTCTTAAATTTGTTTACAATCAGAAACATCTACAGCCATCCAACAATCATCTTAACCATCATCCTTATTATGTCACAAACATTGTCATAATCAGTGTGTAGTTGTGGATCTTTGGAGATTACAAAAGTGGATGTTTATATGCTTGTTCTACATCATCATAACTATCATGCTAGCAATATAAGAATTTAATCTAAAACGATCAATCTTTGACAGAGTTTCTTATCCAGGTACAGTTTATTTTAATGTCCTTGTTAGCATAAAACAGATCTCTTTACTGCATGCTGGAATGCTTAAAAATTTTTTTTTTGATATCTGAATCTGCCATTTAACAATTTATCAGGATAATTCTAATTCTGAAATTCTGTTCCTTAACACACATGTTTATTATTATCGTTATTATTGTATCATTATTACTGCTGCTATTACTGTTATCATTAAAATTATCATTATCATTACTATCAGCATTATTAATTTACCGTATTCAACAGACTTTTGTGTGTGTGTGTGTGTGTGTGTGTGTGTGAGGAGGGGGGGCCACAAATCAAACCAGTGTGTTATTTCTTGCTTGTGTGCATTTAGCTTGATATGTTTTTCTTTTTGATCTTCTGGCCCAAGCTTTACCACGTCTTGTGTGTGTCTGATTCCGCTGTGGGCCGAGATATTGTTTGGCATGAGTGACATGCCTGTGGATGTACAATTAACTTTCAGTAGGATGAATAAAAATGTATTGTTATTATGTTGTGTTCACTGTATTGCATTGTATCTTTTAAAATTCTGAAACAATTGCAAACTTCCACAGCCATCCAGCAATCACTTACGTGAAGCACATCACCATGTGTGACTTTGTTGGTCAGTGCTCCAATCCTCTCATCTCCTCCGTACACGGTCAGTTTTTCCACCAGCCCTGCCAGCTTTTCATTCCCACCAGCATGATCCCTGAAACATGCAATGTTTTAAAAGCGAATATGTGAAATGATTTTATTCGAGAACATATGTTTATTACTCTTGTTTAATCAAGTAATCCGTGTGTGTGGGGTGGGTGGGTGCGGATGCGTGCTGATTATCTGGTTGCGGTTTTCCACAATTTATCTTTATTCTTATCTTATCTGTCTATTATAATCAATGTGCAGTATACTAGGCTATGCTTATAATTATATTCAAATAATGTTTCTTAATTCTTTCTGTTTTTACATTTAGAATACTAGTTATTACTTGAAGTGTGTGGATGTATGTATGAAATGGTGTATGTGATATTTTTTTACATTTGTATCTTCGTAATATTCGTAAAAGCTGTTGTTGACTTTTACAGTTATGGTCCCCATGTTGTTTACTTGTCTATGTTGTGATAATGCACCTGACCAAATTTCTCCAGTTGGAGATAATAAAGTTATTCTTATCTTATCTTATCTTATGCCAAGTCTGCAGACTATAAGGAAGGTGATATTCCCCCCCACACCTCCTCCCCCCACTCCATGTCAACTTAGGTGCATTGTTATATAGAATTTTATGGACTCTAAGGTGACACTTCTTTTTCCCCTCAAATTTCACTCATGCCATTTATAATTCTGTGTGCCTAATGTATGGTTAAAATCTGTAAAAATGATGTAATGAATCAGAATCTTAATGCAGTCAACCTCCAAACCCGAAGTATGACATGAGTGATGATGAATAAAACTGCACTTACAACATGGTTGATATCTGGAGGGGAATGTTCTTTCACAAATGCTGGCAAGTTTCCATAACAACAAGCACACACTGATTCAAGAAAGTGGAGGCTGATTGACAAGCAGCAAACATGGCTGTGACAGTGACCAACCATCAACCGCTCTTTCAGTTTTGATCTTCATCATTTTGATATGTATCTAATAACATGCTATGCCTTTTGTATCACTAAAATTGGAGTTTGGGAACAACATTTGAGGGTAAGCCTTATAATCCAAAGTGCCCTGTACTAGTTGTAGTCCCATAAAATATCATATCATACTCTGTTCAAGGATTTATTAGAAATGAAATTCTGTTACCGGAGGGCAGAACAATGAACCTGCCAATGAAGTGGCCATTTACAATATAATGTTGTATTAGATCAGTCTATACCTGACTTTTCTTAACTGGTTAAACTTTTAACAAATCAGAAAAAAAACACCTTTTGCTGTGTGTATAACTTAGTAAGGCTTTTCCAAACTTCAATGATTGTCTTCTGCCCCCTCCTTCTTCCCCCCACCTCCCCCACCCCCCAACCCTCCTCCCTCTGTTATATTCCATTTGATGGATTCTCCAAGTAATATTACCTTAGTATAAATTATAGCTGCACACAAAATGAACACACACACAACTAAATGTGCATGATTATACAATCACACTTCCTAATCTGTTCACACCTGAGTAATCACACTTCCTAATCTGTTCACACCTGAGTGTTAAAGAGTAAAAAAGTGTGTTTGCAGGGGAATGGAAAAGCAAAGCTAAAGGTGTATGTTAAATGGATAGCTGTGAGTGAACATATCTATATAAGTATTGTTTTCATTGCTGTTGATGTTGTCACACCTGATGCTTACCAGTGATGGTGCGTGGTGAGAACAGATGTCAGTTTGACTCCCTCTTCTTCAACTGCCTTCACAACCTGTCACCGCAATCAGGGGACAAACACAGAGTAACGACACTGAGTATTCACTGACTTACATGGGTAGGAGTTACCATCTTAATGATACTCAAAAATTTACAACTGGGGTCAAGGAACTCTTAACTGAAGTGTGTCTAAATACTAAAACAATGTAAAACAAAGAAATAAAACAGAAAAAATAACCAAAATGCTGGAACGAAAGTCTGTAAAATATGTAAATATTCAAACCCATAGATTTGTATTGATATACACTGGAATCCTCCACTTAAAACCAATGCTTATAAAAACAAATTCACAAAAACAGAAAGAAAAAAAGAAAAGAAAGAACATGTTGACCAAAGGATTCTGTTCTGGTAAATGGAACACAAAGAATCCAATTATCAGTAGAAGAACAAACAATTAGACATTAGGCCACCTTTCTGAACTGCTTTTTATCTCCCAGTAATTCGGACACACCAATACTGCAGACACGGCACAGCATATCATGCAGCTGTATCCAGTGACACCCCATGTCCCCTTCACTGAATCAGTTATTGTTGATCCACTGGCAGACAGGCGCAATAGCCGAGTGGTTAAAGCGTTGGACTTTGAATCTGAGGGTCCTGGGTTCGAATCTCACTAATGACACCTGGTGGGTAAAGGGTGGAGATTTTTTCGATCTCCCAGGTCAACATATGTGCAGACCTGCTAGTGCCTGAACCCCCTTCGTGTGTATACGCAAGCAGAAGATCAAATACGCACGTTAAAGATCCTGTAATCCATGTCAGCGTTCAGTGGGTTATGGAAACAAGAACATACCCTGTATGCGCACCCTCTGAAAATGGAGTATGGCTGCCTACATGGCGGGGTAAAAACGGTCATACACGTAAAAAGCCCACTCGTATTCATATGAGTGAACATGGGAGTTGCAGCCCACCAACGAAGAAGAAGAGATCCACTGGCACACACACATTTCTCTGCATAAGTGTGCCTTGGAAACTGGATCATACCACCATGAAACTATATTCCTCAGATAGCAATGAAGCTTTTTGGTTTTTAGCCTGTTCATAGGCTGCAAATGCCACATTCACTCATATTGACAAATGGGATGTGTATGGCCATTTTTACCTGACCATTTTGGCAGCCATACTTCATTTGTGGCGGTGTGCAAGCTGGGTATGTTTGTGTTTCCATAATCTACCAAGCATCAACAAGGATCATGGGATCTTAAACGTGCATGATCTTCAGCAAGCATTTATGTGCAAAGGGGATTCAGACACAAGCGTATCTGCACATATGCTGACATGTGAGAGGGGAAAAATCTCCACCCCTCACCAACCAAACACAACTGAGATTCAAATCCAGGACTCTAGTACTGCGCGTACAGTGCTCTAACCACTTGGAGAAATACCTTCTCAGGCTCTACAGGATCAACTGCGGCACACTCCTTGGTCTCCTCATCAATGAGGAGGTACATGTAATTGTCTTCCAGCGCAGGGAGAAGCTTCACACGCATGTCGATGTGTCTGGTCAGACTCTGTGACGAATGGCAGTGGTTCACCTGAAGCAGTCTTGACAGAGCCCCTGAACACACAGCAGAAAACTGTGAAACAGATGTTTGATTTACAACTATTGCATTTGTAACTTCCACGTTTTTTATGAACATGCTCTCTTTTACCTTAAAAAATAAAAACAGTCAATACTATAATTCAGAGTTATGTCTTGTTCATGGCCACATCACTTGACACTGGCTAGATTCAATGACACTGTTGTTTCAGCTTTTTTCCTTTAATGTACGCTAAATGTATCCATCTCTCTTTGCCCAACCTTACCAAAGAGTTGTCTCTGACATTATTGTTGACAGTCACAAAACACAACTGACAAAGGTAAGTTTACCATCCTATCAAGAAAGATGGTCCTGTTCATTTCATAGTGGAGAGGTAGCCTTGTGGTAATGCACCCAACTAGTTTCTACTCCCGTATGCATGGACAAGGATTTTTACTCTTCCCTCCACTTGACCTTGAGAACTGGTCTGGATGCTAGTATTTTGGATCAGACAATGAACTGTGGTTCTGTGTAACACACTATGGCACATGCATGCATGCACTCTTGCACTCATATGCATGCAAACGCTTACACCTTATAATAATAGCAAAGTTTCAGTCTTGGGACATAGAAGAATGCTCATTCAATGGCTAACAGAATGGGTTCTAAACATATCTTTTGCTTTTTTTTCACATCCATATGGTCAGTTCTAGTGAGTTTTCAACAGAAATGGTGTGTGTGTGCGCAGGTATTATGTATTTTGTGCACACATGCACATACATTATTTGTAACCTTCCATAAGTGTGTATGTGTGTGTGTGTGTGTGTGTGTGTGTGTGTGTGTGTGTGTCTATGTGTGTACACACTTGAATGCACATGTGCATGTATTTTTATTTAATTTTAAACATACGTAAATCGCCATGAATCCTTTGAGTGTGCCTGACCAGACACGTTGTGTATATCACTATATGTGGTATTCATTTTCAGGAAGTTCCGTGCATTGATAAAATGATGTTACCATTTGTAGATGTTGTTACCCATTTTCTGTGGTTTTTAATTCTATTTTGAGGGTTATTTTACTCAATTTTGATGCAGGTTCACTCGTAAACTAATGTGGTGCCATCTTACTCTTATTGTTTCTGGTCTTGTATATCTAATTCATTATTTATTTATTTATATTATCAATCATGTTATTATTCTCATCTTTATTTCCTTTATCAACATTTTAAAAAAAACTCGGCCTGCAAACTACAAAGAGACTGCTTGAGACAAGAGTTGGTTCGGGTTCATGTTATGGGCTATTTTAAGATGTATTAAGTCAAAATCTTGATTAGAATTGTCGATTGCACACAGCATGTCATTTCTCATAAGTTTAAAAATTTGGGGGGTTTAAATGGGGAACCTCCTCCACTCTTCCTGTTATCATATCATATATCAAGTGTCAAAGCTTTTAGACCTTTATCAGCCTTTTGCCTGATCAATTAGGACTTTAAAAAAAAATCTTTTTTTCATACTTTATATGAGTGCGCAATTACTAATGTTATGGCTAGCTTCCTATGGAGAAATTAACTTGGAATCCATAACCCTTCCAGTGTTTATCTAATTAATTCTTAAAACTGTTAAGTATTCCTGCAGTGAGAATGCTACTAGGCTGATTATTCCAGAAGTTAACAACCCTGTCAGTAAAAAAGTGTGAAAAAAGGTTTGATTTGGTGAATGTCTTCATTAGTTTTAGTGGGTGTCCCCTGGCATGATTACTGTCCTTTAGAGTGAAAAGGTTTCGTGTAGTGCTCTTATCACGATGTCCATGTAGAATCTTATATGTCTCAATATCACCCCTTATCACCCAATATTCCAGGGTTGGGAGTTTCAAACTAGTTAGTCTCTCTTCATAGGACATACTACCTATCCCTATAATTTGTTTGGTAAATCTTCTATGTACATTTTCAATCAAGTCAATATGTTTTCTAAGGTAAGGGGACCATACCACATTACCATATTCCAGTATAGGCTTTACTAATGCTTTGAATAATGACACCATCACATCATTATTTTTATACTGGATAAAATGGGTGATCATGCCTGCTATTTTATTTGCTCTTTTTTTTTTCTTTTTTTCTTTTTTTTTTTACTGTAGCATTAATATGCTGTTCAAAAGTTCAATTTTTATCCACCAAAATTCCCAAATCCTTTTCTAACTCAGTTTATTCTATATCATCAGAGTTCATATGATAAATATATTTTGGGTAATCTTTACCAATGTGAAGTACTTTACATTTTTCATTGTTAAACTTAATTTTCCATGTCTCTGTCCATTTGAGTAGTTTATCTATACTTTCTTGGAGCAGAATTTGTTTTTCTAAGTTATTCATTCCACAGTGAGCCTTTGTGTCATCAGCAAATATTTTTACAAAACATTCCAACACATCTGTCATCTCATTAATAAAGTAAATCACTAAATGAATAATGTTGGCCTCATAACACGTCCCTGAGCAACTCCACTGCATGGTTACATTTGATGTGTCTGACCTCTCATCTGAAATGCTTACATACTGGTTTCTGTTATGTAAAAAGTCTTCTATCCAACCAAGTAAACTACCCCTTATACCATAGCCCTCCATTTTGTGTATCAGTCGTTTATGTGGAACCTTATCAAAGGCCTTTTAAATGTCAAGGTATAAATTGTCTATAGGCATATTGTTGTTTATCATAATCATCCAGTCTTGAATAGTATCTAATAATGGTGTAACACAAGACCTTCCAAAGATTCAAAGAAATGGAATCTTTTTGCCCCTTTTGGTTTGTGGAGGATATAATAACAACACATACTCAATGGATCACATCTTCAGTCCAACAATGTCTCCAAAACTCGCAAAAGCGCACGCACGCACACACACACTCTAATGATGATTTGCAACAAAACAAATCAAACTTAAACATATGTTGAAGTATGTTTTAGATGTAACAAAAGTTACACAACCTTCCAAGTTTTATGAATTTACTAAGATTGTCTTTTTTCCCCAGCACTGAATAAATTGCATAGCTAAACCTAACATTGACATATGTGATTTATATTCATGTGGTATCAATTTATGTCGAATTACAGTATTTTGGGGGCATTCTAAAACAAAATGAAATTCATCCCCAACAGTACCCATATTACATTCCTTGCAAATTATGTTTTCTCTGTTTTCGCCTTCTCTTCTTCCTATTTCGATCTGCAGCTTATGGTTACTGCAACGAAACTTTATCAGAGGATATATGTAAAAATCTGGATGTAAAGTATCTGGATAACGCCGATTTCTCAACCCTATACATGACTTGAATGAATCAGCGATTTTACCTTTGGATCCATCTACACTAAAAATGTAAATTTGATGTATCTTGCATTTTAAGCCATAGTTTGGAAGGCGCGTCTCGAAAATAGAGTACGTGGTCTTGTACCCGATTTTAAAATTGCACCGATGACAGATGTAAATCCAAACTGGTAATTTGCTAAAAGATTAGTCTCAATTAAATGCTTATTCAGCCTATCTCTGATAATACCTTCGCAAGTTTTACATACCACAGATGTAAGACTATCTGGTCTGTAGTTACTTGGTTACCAGGGTTACGCTGCTGGTCAGGCGTCTGCTTGGCAGATATGGTGTTGCGCGTATATGGACTTGTCGCACTGCCACCTCCTTGAGTAACAGAACTTAACTCAACTTGCGAACTCAGTCCGTCATGGATAACGCCGATTTCTCAACCCAAAACGTGACCTCAATGAATCAGCAATTTTACCTTTTGATCCATCTACACTAAAAATGTAACATTGATATATCCAGCATTTTAAGCCATCGTTTGGAAGGCACGTCTCGAAATAGAGTACGTGGGCCTGTATCTGATTTTAAAATTGCACCGATGACAGCAATGCGGGAAGCGGCTCCTTGCAAGTTCCACATCAACGAAGTATGGATTGCAGAAGTTCGAAGCAGACAGAATTTGTTCTGCAGCAATATGCAACTTCCGTTTTTAACTTTCGCACATCGTGCAGTTTTCTCCCTTGATCTCGATTGGTGTAACAAGTTCGTCCCGGCTATTTTTATGTGCATCGAATGTGTTGTGTGAGGAACACATAGTTATCTGCTCCGAGAACTTGGAAGCACACACAGACAATATCGTTTAGTTTCACAGTAATACAGGAAATATTCTGGGCGGCATCAGTCGCTGTTGTATCGCCGAAGGACCACCCCACCCCTGACCCCACGCCCTCATTTGGGTCAGTGCAGCCTGTGCACTGACGACTTCTTTTGTAGATTTATTTTCACTGAGTTTGTGAGATTGACCTCACCAGTGAGAAATCGTTCGAACTGATCAGTTACAAAACAAACAGCTTTTTTGTCATGCATGGTGAGTCAGTGTATCCGTGTGCGTGAAAATGCACTAGTGACCAGATCAGAGTACAATATACGCTGGAGACAGTGGTCCCCCCCTCATAGAGCGAAGGAGAAGGACGCGGCTGATGAAATTTTACAAAATCCACAACGGAAGCCTCGTCATCAACACGTGCCACAAACCCTCCCAAAACCCCTCTGCACCCAAAGGAACCCGACGGTCGCATCCAGCAACCGGTATCATCCCCCCAACTGAACTGCAGGACTCTATAGCCTACAGACAGAACTGGCCTTCTTCCCAGCCAGGACAATATCCGATTGGAACAGCCTTCCTGCTGAGGTTGGCCTTGTTAGCCCTACCCTCACGGCTGCCGGAAGGCTTCAAGTTCCAAATCTGATTCCCTCAGTCGCCAGTCCCCCGCCCCCCTCCGCCCCCCCCCCCCTACCCCCCCCCCCTCCACTGACACACACACACACACGGCACACCAGCAACCCATTAATCCTCACACCTTTCAGTACATCATGATAATATACCTACCCCTATCTCCTATCCTTTTTTTTTTTTTTTTTTTTTTTTTTGTTTTTGTTTTTAGAAATCGCCATAATTATGCAGTTACTTTAGATAAACAGATCCGAACTCACACACACGCGCGCGCATACACACACACACGCACACACACACACACACACACACACACACGACACTTTTCTGCACACGTGACACGCCGGTTCAGCGGTCAGCTCCACGCACGTCAGGACTGACGATTTAAACATGCATTCCAGAGCTTCGTACACAACTGACATACGATGGTCGAAACTGTATAACCCTTAGGACTTGTATGGTAAGTCTATACGGTTACCCATTGTTGTAGGCCTGCATAAAGTATATTTATGTACTGAATACACACACACACACACACACACACACACACACACACACACACATATATATATATATAATGTATACATATGAAACACACACACACAGTGCGCATCCTCTCTCTCTCCCCCCCCCCCCCCCCCCCCCCCCCCCCCCCCCACACACACACACACACACTGTGTGGCAATGTGTTGTGTGTGTGTATGTGTGCGTGCGTGCGCGCGCGCGCGTCACAGTGTGTTTGTGACGGTGTGTTTTTTTGTTTTTTTTCCTATTTATCTTAAAATCACCATACCTATTATTTTATCTTGTATTGTGGAGAGTAGACCCTGCTCAGGGCAGGACTGGATTTAAAAAATTTAAAAAAAGAAAGAAAGAAAGAAGAAAAAGAAAGAAAGAAAAAAAAGAACACTGAGGAGAAGAAGAAGAACTGAAAAAAGACGAAAAGCCCGTCCCTTATAAGGGACATAACTGTGCCCGTATTTCAACAGGTGGTCAGTTACGGTTATTTTCATTGACTCCGATAGGGAAAAGAAAGAAAAAAAGGCCGATGCCCAACTATTTTCGAATATCATTATTCTAATCATCAGCTCTTTTGCATCTCACTTTTTCAATTTAAGTGACATTAGACGTGGCATGCGAGTACTGATGTGGCATGCGAGTATGCAAGTATGCCTTATGATAGTGTGTATGTGTGTGTGTGTGTGTGTGTGTGTGTGTGTGTGTGTGTGAGTGTGTGTGTTGTCGGGTGTCACAGTTGTGTGTGTGTGTGTGTGTGTGTGTGTGTGTGTGTGGATCTGGATCTGGTCTGGATCTGGTAGTGTACGTCGCGTGTGTTGTTTGAGCTTAATTATCACCATTGTTGTCTTATTTATTTATTTATTTATTTTTTATTATTATCATTTTATTAGTATTACTATTATTATTACTACTACCTTTTTCTATATTATAATTATTATTTATTTATTTATTTATTTATTTATTCATGTAAGCTTATCTATTATTTATTCCCCCCCCCCCCCCTTTTTTTTTTTTTTTTTTTCAAGGCCTGACTAAGCGCGTTGGGTTACGCTGCTGGTCAGGCATCTGCTTGGCAGATGTGGTGTAGCGTATATGGTTTGTCCGAGCGCAGTGACGCCTCCTTGAGCAACTGAAACTGAAACTGAAACTGTTTGAGCTGCAGGCACACGAATGCATTATACAAATGATGTAGATATCCCCACACGGCGAGCACATAAGCCCAGCATTCAACAGTACACTGCTCAGTGCTTAAGATGACTCACGTCTCTGACTGTTGTGATGGAATATGAGAACCAGAGATGATTTTAAATTCGACTGTTGCTCGTACCTTGGAAGATTTTGCATTCTCACCTCTCCTTTTGCTATTTATTGATATCGTCGAAATACTCGGGGTCGGTGTACCGGCGTTGGAGCAGTAGACCCCCCCACCCCCACCCCAGCCGACCCTCAGCCAGGGAGACACAGTGCTGAACCAGGACATCTTGGAGAAAAACTGTGACAGTTGGAGCAGAATATAAAGTTTAAAATAGTTATAATATATATATATATATATAAAGTCAACTTAGTAAAGTAAATATAGATGAGGATAATTTGAGCTTAATACACACTAAAATGATTAAATTCATAGACTAATCAAGCCATGTGCTCCCATTACCCGTTGCGACGATAATGTGCAAGGGTTCCTGAAACGTATCGTTCCAGATTCCAGATTCATATCTCATTCGAAACACGCGCTACCCTGTAGCAGACGACTTTTGCTGCCTAGCAACTGTGTGTTCATCCACAAAATCCTGTTTTTAAATCAATAGCTATAGGATTATTTAAAAGGAGGCATGATGAAGTAGATCTAAGAATGCAGACAACATTTTGCCTCAGTCACCTCAGTTTCGTAGGTGTCAGTGGCTGTCATTCAAAGAACTACTTGGCGACGGCGCTGACAAACAAGTTGCAAATCGCCATCTGTGGAGATTGGAAAGATGGCGGATGTGTCAAATCTGTTCCCTCAGCTGCGTGTTTCCAACTCGTATATTCCGACATCGCCGCCAAAGCCTCCTAAGGCAACATCATCATATTCAAGGTGAACAATTATTTGTGTGTTTATTGTATTTTTGAATGAGGTGTTTATTGAATTTTTAATTCTTTGAGCCTTGTCATATGCAATAGGCCTGCTGAATACTGACAACTGATAGTGATTGGCTAGAACTCCAGAAAAGTGCATGAAGGCCAGAACTCAAGAAAAGTTTTAAACTTCTCTCTCTCTCTCTCTCTCTCTCTCTCTCTCTCTCTCTCTCTCTCTCTCTCTCTCTCTACATCAACACATTAGGCTATGCACATAATTATAATGCATGCAACATTGAATCATGAATGTACAGCATGCACACACACACACACACACACACACACACACACACACACACACACACACACACACACACATATGTTTTAACTTTTGTGCTTGTATTATAAGTGTGTATTCTCCTCTATGCCCCAAGGGTTGAATGCAAAGAAGCGTATGTGCTTATTTTGCTTTCCACATTCAACATGTTCAGTTTGTGTTCTCTTTCTTTCTGTCTGTCTGTCTCTCTTTGTTTCTGTCAGCATCCGTAGCTGTTATTGAAAACTCATAGCGCGCATGCCTATTTCATTCTAAGAAATTCTGTGATTATACTAATTCATAAATAGCCATGCTGTATTTATTGAAATTCAGCTATGTGTTTGCACCTCTCTCCTTGTCTCTGTCTCTATCTGGGTCTGTGAGTCAGTCAGTTTGCCTGTCGATCTGTCTTATTCTCCCGCATTTCTCATTGTACTTCAGTTCCTCTCACCCATTTTTGCTTTTTCTGTATCTCATCTTTCTTCCCCATTATTGTTTACTTGTGGCTTGTTCATTCATAAATGCATATATAATTTAAATCATGTTATGTGATTGCTTATTATTATGTATGTTTTGCTGTTGTGAACATATCTTATTGTTTTATTTGTTTGTTTGCACAATTGCTTTGTCTCCATTGTCGGGATGTTGAAATAAGCAACTGTTTAAACAAAACATTCTGTTCTTATAACTTAACATCTGAAAATGAAATGTTCTTTTTTTTTTGCTGTCTCTGTCTGTCTGCCTATCTGTCTGTCCCTCTTTCCTTTCCTCCCTCTCTGTCTCTGTCCTTTTAGTGTTTGACACATGTAGTTGTCCACTTCATGTGCTGTTTGTATCATGTGTAAAGTCTGAAACTGTCTGTCTCTCTTTCTCACTCTCTCTCTTATCATATCATTCTACTTAACTGCATTTATCCAGTTCAGTTTATAACATATTTATTTATTGTGATCAAAGTTCAATGAAGAGTATATCTGTCACACTTATGTCTTGCTGCTCACTTCCCTCATATGCTTTTCTCTGACTCTCTTGCATGAAGTTCTCGTTCTGTGGCTCCCTCTCATATCTGTCTCTGATTCTGTCTTATGTCTGTCTGTCTGTCTCTGTCTCTGATTCTATCTTATGTCAGTCTGTGTGTCTCTGTCTCTGATTCTATCTTCCTGTTGTTCCCTCTCATATCTGTCTTTGATTCTATCTTATGTCAGTCTGTCTACCTGCCTGTCACTGTCTCTGATTCTATCTTATGTCAGTCTGTCTGTCTCTGTCTCTGATTCTATCTTATGTCAGTCTGTCTGTCTCTGTCTCTGATTCTATCTTATGTCTGTCTGTCTGCCTATCTCTGTCGTTGATTCTATCATATGTCAGTATGTCTGTCTCTGTCTCAGATTCTATCTTATGTCAGTCTGTCTGTCTCTGTCTCTGATTCTATCTTATGTCAGTCTGTCTGTCTCTGATTCTATCTTATGTCAGTCTGTCTGTCTCTGTCTCTGATTCTATCTTATGTCTGTCTGTCTGCCTGTCTCTGTCTCTGATTCTATCATATGTCAGTATGTCTGTCTCTGTCTCTGATTCTGTCTTGTGTCAATCTGTCTGCCTGTCTGTCTCTGTCTCTGATTCTATCTTATGTCAGTCTGCCTGCCTGTCTGTCTCTTTCTCTATCTCTGTCACTGACTCTGTCTTCCCAAACTCTCTCTCTCTCTCTCTGTGTATATATGTGTGTGTGTGTGTGTGTGTGTGTGTGTGTGTGTGTGTGTGTTAAAAAAACCAACAAAAAAACACCTTCTCTTCCCTCCCTTCTCTTTCTGTCGTTGTTCAAGATTTTTTTTTCGCTTTCTACTCTTTCCCCTTTCTCTCTTGAAAATTTACAATGTTTGAATATATATATATATGCACATTTGATAATTTATAAATGGTATGCAATTCGTGATATACTTTTGTTTTCCATTGTACTTTTTATTTATAAAGAATATGATACATAATTATATTGTGTTATATTGCATTGTACAGCATAGTATTTATATTGTATTACATTGTAAATTATATTATTTATTACTTTAGATTTCTGTGTTTTTAGGTTGCACTTCCAAGGAAGAAAATGTTGATAGAGTGGAGCATTATTTGGGGGTTTGAATCATGTCCGCTTGGAATGAGTGTGTGTGTGTGTGTGTGTGTGTGTGTGTGTGTGTTTCTTATCCAAGTGAATATTTTTCTAGAAATTTGTCAGGGACAGTTCTCTACTTGATAGGAGTTGTGTTGTTTTTTTGTTTGTTTTTTTTAAATTGATGTGTGCTACCCACAAGACCTCATCACATCATTTCCCCAGAAGAACTAGCATCCAGATCACCACTTAATGTAGAACTGAAGGGGAATTTATGCTCAAGTCCTTGAGAAAATTGAACCCATGAACTTCACTGCTCTGTCCAGCAGGCTGATGCTCCATTCATTTACATTTTGTTTTGGACCTGGTTGGATGTTTCATTGATTTCAGTGGGTTGTTTTACAAGTTTAATTTTCTTTCTGCTTTTCTTTGTTACTCTCTCTCTCTCTCTGTGTCTCTCTCTCTAACTCTTTGTGTCTCTGTCTCTCTCCCTCCCTCTCTCTCTTCTTTCTTTGTCTCTGACTCTGTCTCACACTCTCTCTTACTATATCATAATTATGAATGTGCAAAGTTATGAATGTACAATAACCATTTGTTCTTGCACAGTTGTGAGTGTTTTAGATGTTTTAGATTTGTTTCATTGTCTGTCTCTTTGCACTTTTTTGTGTGTTCCATGTGTTCATATGATTTATTCATGCATCATATATGATTACATGATATCCTGACCAGTGATGATGGTGGTGTCGTAATGGGTGTGCAGGTCTCTCCAGGAGGCGCCATATTCAGCTCTGGTTGGAGTGGTCAAGGATGGGCGGACTCCAGAGAGAGTGAGTGTGTCAGTTGTGCTGTGTCAGTCTGTCCTGTCTCACTGTCTCTTGTGGTGCTGGTGACGGCAGTGTTCAGCTGAACGTCTTTTCTTATTGGCTCAGAGGGTGTCTTCCCCACTGGGAATGCCGTGGGGATGGAGTGCAGGGGTGGGGTGGGGCTCTTTCAGTATATACTAATATAGTGTCCACACCTTCTGGAAACCCTGTGCTAGAAATTTTCGACTGAGAGGGGGGAGGGGAGTGTGTGTGGAATGTCACTGTGCTCTTGTCGTGTCAAAAGAAATTGTATTATTTGAAGATCCCAGCAGCTACAACTTGTTACTGTAAGTGTAGGACATTTGGGGTGGGGTGGGGGTGGGGGAGGGGGGGGGGGTTGGGGGGGGGGGGGGAAGAAAAGAATTGCAAGCTTGAGCAAAAATTCTGTGTATTTATTATCTTTTTGTCTTTCTCTCTCTCTCTCTCTCTCTCTCTCTCTCTCTCTCTCTCTCTCTCTGTTTGTCAGTCTCTCTTCCTCCCTCTCACTCTGGGCTGTATTATACCTGAACACACACCACACAGACACATAACCACACACACACACACACACACACACACACACACACACACACACACACACACACACACACACAACACAACACAACACAACACACACACAACACACAGACACATACAACACACAGACACATACACCACACAGACACACACAGAGATACACATACAGACACAGACACAAACACACACGCACACAGACACACAAACAAACACACACAGAATACAAAATACAGATTACTTTATTATCTCAATAAGAGAAATTCATGTGCTGTGTCAGTCATGTCCTGTCAGGGACAGTTCTCTACACACACTCACACACACACTCACACTCACACACACACACACTCACACACAAACCACATGCCACACACAGACAGTTGTTAACACACATACACCACACACCACATACAGTCACAGACACAGACACACACAGACACACAGACATGCACGCACGCACACACGCACACACACACAAAGAAAAAGAAAAAAAGCACAGACAAAAAAACAAAAAAACACGCACACACAAAAAGAAACATACACACACTTCATAACCATGCCCCCACTTATACCACGACCAGTCACACGGATAATGTGTGCAGTCATAGTGGAGAAACACAGCGTCACAAATAATACAGGCCTCATTGAAACCTGCCCCCCCCCCCCCTCCCCACCCTGTGTCAACACAAAACCTCTCTCCATTCAGGCTGTGGAGAAAAGTCGTGTTCAGACCTTTACATAGTTGTTGACTTGGCAGGAAGCCGGCTGGAGCATTGTCTCCAGGCAGCGTGCATACAGGAACTTTGAGGTAGCACTGTTGGCAGGGTGTGGGGGTGAGGGTGAGGAGGGGGCAGGGAGAAGCGAGGCGGGGGGTGGGGGGGGGGGAGGGGGGAGAGAGGCTGGGACTGGTGGCCACAGAAGCAGTGCCAGCAGAAAGGGGAGACCTCCTTGTGGGGAGATTAGGCGATCAATGCCCACTACAACCATTTATCACCTGTCCACTGCCTTACCACTCTATCAATGACCCTATTAATTACATCCCCCTCACTTCAACCCAGAACACCCCCACCCCCCCCACACCCCCCACACACCCTCCAGCCCATTCTCCCAACTTCCAACTCCCCTGTCTGTCTGTCTGGCTGTCTGTCTTCTGTCTTCACTCTTTCTCCACTCCCTCTCATTGTATCACAGTATTTTTTTTTATTCTGTATTTTGGTTTTTCACATTCACACACACACACACACACACACACACACACACACACACACACACACACACATGTGCGCACATGCATGCATGCACTCACACAGTCTTTCACACATTCATACATGTATGTATGCATGAACACTAATTTAGATTAGTATACACTCAAACATAAACACACTCTCACACAGTCAAGTATGTGCATACTTTTCTTTATTTGCCTTTGTGCCTGTCTCCATCCCTGTTGCAATGCCTGTCTGCCAGTCTGTCTGTCCCTGTGTCAGCCATTCCGTTTCTTATAATCAAACTGTTTCTCTGTGACCTGCAAGTATGTGGTGGGGTGCGAGTGTGTGTTACCTGATACTGCGACAACAAAGAGATTGCTGTTCCTGCAGACCCCAACTCAGAGAACTGAAAGATTAAACCAGACGTACCTGTATGTTGAAGTTTGATTGGAGTTCTACCCTATAGAAGTTTGCCCTGAGAAAAAATAATGGTTTGAGTGCATAGTAGTTGTCTGGGTCAGTCAGTCTTGAACCTTTCATATCCTGTCTTTTAGAAACATATATAATGACAAGGTGGGTTGTATTTGTTGGAACAAAGGGTGGGACCGTAATTATTTCAGGGCACACTTATGATAGGTAGAATTCTGATCAAACTCCAACTTACAGGAGGTGGCAGGAGCAGGGTCATTGTGTGGAAGGTTGGAGTCATGTCGCTGTACCAGTGCTGGTTGTCAGTTTGTTCAGCTGGGTTTGTTCCCTGTCAGTGACACACACTCACTCCCACCCACCCCCACACACACTCCTTGATTCATTCCTTCTTTTTTTTTTTCGCCAGTAGTTTTCAAGAACTGTATGAAAAACACTGCCTGAAGAATGATACCTGTCAACACTGGCAAACACAAAATGTGCACAGATTGCTTCCTGCGTGAAACTGTTTGCAGAACTGTCTGCTGTTGCTGTGTGGGTCAGTGCTGAACACAGCAAGCCTTACCCACATAGTCAGTTGTTGACAGTCATTGAAGGTGACAATGGTTAAGACACTTATCAAATGTATCTACCAACACAGTGTCTGTGAGTGTGAGGGTGTAGGTTGGAGTCCCAGTCCTGTCCTTTTTGGAAAAACAAACTTTGCATCTAGTCATCTGGATGAAATGATAAACCAAGGTCCTGTATGTAGCATACACTTGACACACTGAAAAAGAACCCACAGCAACATTAGTGTTGTCCTCTGGCAAAAATTCTGTGATACAATTTATTAATAGAAATCCATTCTGACACAATTATACAGTACACAAATATATATGTGATGCATGCACTCAAGGCCTGACCAGTGTGTTTGGTTATGCTGCTGGTCAGGCATCTGCTTAGCAGATGCGGTGTAGCATAGATGGATATGTCTAAATGCAGAAACACCTCCTTGAGAATCTTAAACTGAAACAGAACTGAAATCATTGAGAACACTTCCCATGGCGTCAGTGGATTTGGACGGGGGTGGGAGGAGGGGTGTGGGGGGAGAGGTGGATGTGTGAAGTACCACATGAAGGGCACTGACAGTCAGGTGGGAGGAGGGGTGTGGGGGGAGAGGTGGATGTGTGAAGTACCACATGAAGGGCACTGACAGTCAGGTGGGAGGAGGGGTGTGGGGGGAGAGGTGGATGTGTGAAGTACCACATAAAGGGCACTGACAGTCAGGTGGGAGGAGGGGTGTGGGGGGAGAGGTGGATGTGTGAAGTACCACATGAAGGGCACTGGCAGTCAGGTGAGAGGGCAAGAGCTGGATTCAAACCCAGACCTTCAGGGACTGTCTGTATTGGCAGACGAGCGTCTTAACCATTCTGCCACCTTCCTGGTTAACTCTGGAGGGAGGGGGTGTGGGGAGGATGGGGACTGTCACCACTCAGAAGCATGGTCACCACCACCATCCCCAGCCCCCACCACACACATCCCTTCGTTGTCTCCCTTTGCAGTAGTGGCTGGAGTTTCATGCATGAGATGTTTGGGTGATTGTTGTCAACAGCACTGTTGAGAGATTACTTGGTTTATATGTGTCAGACTGAGAAGAAATGATGATTTCTCACACATTTGTACACTTTTGTGTACAGGCATGTGCACACTTTGACGTGCACAAATGTGCACACTCATACTCACATGTACATGCATGTGCACACACACACACATACATATTGACAAACAAGCTTTACATCTCACCCGGTTACATATGGAGTGAATGGAATGATATTTTGTATGTTTAAGAGATCTGAGATGGTGAATTGAAAATCAGCAAATGAATTAGAAAGTTTGTTGAAAATTAATGTATTAGTATTATTCTCCATATATTGTCTCACTGGGTGTGTGTGTGTGTGTGTGTGTGTGTGTGTGTGTGTTCAGTCTTTAGTTCATAGTCTTTTCACTGTAACTTTATAAGTGATATTAGATGAGGATAGGTAGAAAAATTTTGCTTGGGATGGAAAAAGTCTCTAATCATGTATGTAAATGAATAAGTGTGTGTGTGTGTGTGTGTGTGTGTGTGTGTGTGTGTGTGTGTGTGTGTGAATGCAGCCACAGCGCAAATGAACAACAGCAGAGAGAGCAGGTGTGTGACTGAAGTGTGAGAGAGATGAGACCAGGCCTGAGAGAAATGAAAGGACACAGAGGAACACTCACCAACACAGTCACCTGATACCATGTCGGAGAAAAAGCAAAGCACCAGTGCAGATGACACCATCAGAGTAATCCAATCCAGTCCTGGGGGTAAGAATAACCAGAGGGGTGGTGGAGGGGAGGGGAGCGGGAGAGGAGGGGAGACAGGCTAGGGTGTATTGTGTCAGGTGGAAACAAGGTGGTTGGTGCCTCAATCAGCACACCTGAGCAGTGTAATGTCAGCCCAGCTGTACTGTGACAAAGTGTGATCAATACAATACTATGCAATACAATAAGTACAAGCAGTGTACTGTCAGCACAGCTGTGCTGTGACAAAGTGTAATAAATACAATACAATACAATACAATACAATACAATACAACACAACGGCAGTCAGTGTTTTAATGTTGAATGCTTGCTGAAGGAAGGTGGCAGAATGGGTAAGATGCTCAGCTGCCAGTACAGTGTCTGGGAGGGTGTGGTTTTGATTCCCGCTCTTTCCCTTTCTCCCGTGTTTTGCTGGAAATTCAAATTGAGAGTCTAGTCATTTGGAATGAGACAACAAATTGAGGTCCCATGTGCAGCATGCACTTGGCACACTGAAAAAGAACCCATGTCAACGAAAGTGTTGTCTTGTGGCAAAATTGTTCAAAAGAAACCCACTAATGTATATGCATGCCCTCAAGGCCTGACTGAACGAGTTGGGTGATGCTGCTGTCAGGTATCTGCCTAGCAGATGTGATGCAGTTTATATGGGTTTGTCTGAATGCAGAAACCGAAACTGAGTGCTTGTTGACTGTCATGGTCCTGTGTGCAGCAGGCATGTAGCGCATGTAAAAGAACCTATGGCAGCAATGGCCAGTGAACACCTCGTTAAAATAATGCCCCCAAATTTTCTTTCTTCTGTCGCTCCCTTTGTTTATGGCCTTTTCCTTTATTTTCTCTCTTCTATATCTTCTTTCTGCTTTACTAGTTCATTCTGCTATATTTTTTCTTGAAAGCCTTAAATACTTTTTTTTTTCTTTTTCTGGACTTGATTAAATGGGCATTTTTACTATGCCCTATCTCTTTTTTTTTCATCCTGGGACATTTGAAGTGCCACTGGCTGACTATTTTTGGTTTTCAATGCTAAGTTATTATATATATTTTTGTGTATAATGTATAATTACTTTTTATGTCAAGTTAGGTTGGTTTTTTTTCAATCCTCTGGTGGAAAAATTGACATCTTCTTCTTTCTTCTTCTTCTCATCCTCCCTTTACTCTGTAGAGGGTCACTAGGGCACCATCAGAGGCATGTGGAATGGAGCGTTGGGCTGGTGGTAACACATCCGCCCAGGAAGTGAGAGAATCTGAGCGCACTGGTTCAAATCCTACAGTCGCCAGTTTTTCTCCCCCTCCAATGGTGGTTTGGATGCTAGTGATTCAGATCAGACAATAAATCGAGGTCTTGTGTGCAGTATGCACTTTGTGCATGTAAAAGAACCCACGGCAGCAAAAGGGTTGTCCCTGGCAAAATTTGGTAGAAAATCCACTTTGATAGGAAAACAAATAGCAACTGGGGAGAGTGGCCTGATTTCCACATTGAGAAGTCTGTTGTGACAAATGAGTACCGGTAATACAATACAACACAATACAACACAACACAACACAACACAATACAATACAACACAATACAATATAACACAACACAATACAACACAACACAACACAATACAGTGTCCTAGGTTTAAGTGCATGAATATGACTGTGTAATACAGTGTATTTGCGCCTTTCTTTTTCAGGTTGTGTAGACTGACATTCACTTGTTGAGCCCTGTGTGTGGTGGGCTATGCTGTGAACAACAAAGAGAAACATGCCGGCAAAGCTAATCATGTGTTGCTGTGCACACTAGAGGGCCCGTCACACCCCCAAGGAAGCAATCTGAAGTGGAATATACACACTTACACACACACATATAGGCCATGTATGGGGATTAACACACAGGGAGTGGATATGAGTGTGGGCACTTAAGTGGTTTGCATTAAAAAAAAAATCATGGGGATTAGCACATGGAAAGTAACACATTTCGGTACATGCACTGTATTGTGTCAAGTATATAGGCCGTCTCAGGACTGTCTCCTATTAACATATTGGGTATAAATCCCTCTCATTTGTTTAGTGTGTGTGTGTATGTATGTGTGTGTGTGTGAGAGAGACAGAGAGAGAGAGAGAGAGAGAGAAGTGGTAATGCTTTCATTTAATATCTTTTCAAACATGTAATGATATAGACATTGAAGCTAAGCGCACTTATAAGGTTGGGAAGTATTATTTAATTACTGTCGGGCAACATTTTGCTGTTTGCACATGTTTATGAGAGGGGCATGTTGTTTGCTGGAATCCTCCATGCAATAGTAGTAGTTAAAGTATTAGTGTAACTTGAAATGTGTGTGTGTGTGTGTGCGCGCGCGCGCGCGTGTGTGTGTGTGTAAGCGTGTGTGTTTATTTTTGTCTGTAGGTCTCTGTGTGTTTGCGTGTGTGTATATATTTATTTGTGTGTGTATGTATGTTTATATGTATGTATTTGTGTATGTATGTGTATGTGTGTGTCTGTATGTGTGATTATGTATGCATGTATATGTGTTTGTATGCGCATATTTGTATGTATATATAAATATGTATGTCTCTTATTAAGGGCTGATCAGTGTGTTGGGTTTATATGCAGATTTGGCATATACTTCCTTTTTCTTTTTTTCTTTCTTTTTTTTTCAACAGCAGATGTAGTTGGTGTAGCATACATAGATCAGTCTGCATGCATTTAAACCTCCTTGACTGGAACTTAAAACTAAGTCTGTGTATGTGTTATGTACATGTGTATGTGTGCATGTATGTACATTTGTATGTGTGTGTGTTTGTGTATGTGTTATGTACATGTGTATGTGTGCATGTATGTACATTTGTATGTGTGTGTGTTTGTGTATGTGTTATGTACATGTGTATGTGTGCATGTATGTACATTTGTATGTGTTTGTGTATGTGTTATGTACATGTGTATGTGTGCATGTATGTACATTTGTATGTGTGTGTGTGTTTGTGTATGTGTTATGTACATGTGTAAGTGTGCATGTATGTACATTTGTATGTGTGTTTGTGTATGTGTTATGTAAATGTGTATGTGTGCATGTATGCACATTTGTATGTGTGTGTGTGTGTGTGCATATATGTAAATGTGTGTGTGTGTGTGTGTGTGTGTGTCTGTTCATGCATGAGGACACACACAGATACTGGCTGGAGGAAAAAGGAAAAAGAGAAAAACCTGTGACGTCAAAGCAACCAACCCAGAACACACTTTCCATTGCAGCCACTGCAGACGGACATGCCTGTCCACAACTGGCCTTGTTAGCCACCAGCAAGTCTGCAGCAGACGTGGACATACCCCTTCCTAATTTTTTGTTTGTGAAGCCAAGACATGAAAATGCATGCGTATGTGTGTGTGTGTGTGTTCAGCACCCAGTGTTGCCACGTTGCCGGGAGCGACACCAGGTGGGGGGCACGAACCGGTGGAGGTTGCCTGAGTCGCTGTACAGCGACCTGCTGGGGAACGCCCAGGCGCTGAAGGCCCTGCACATGCCCTACAACCCCTCCATGGTCCGCATCATCACCGGTACGCAACCCCCACACCCCCCAGCCTGGTCCCTGCCCCCCATCACGCCCCCACACCCACCACCACCCACCCCCTCCAGGCGGGGCTACACGGGGGTCATCGCTGAGGCGGCGGCCACCGCAGTGCATGTGGGCGGGGTGGTGGGGAGGAGTGGGTGTTAGGTACCTCCTCCCTCCTCCCCCCACCTAACCCTCGATGCCTCCACCTCCCCCTTCCTCCTTTACTGTCTGTTGTATGTATAGACATGACCCTGTCTGTGGGGGTGGGGGGGTGGGGGTGGGGGAGTTAGTGGTGTTCTGGGGAGGTGTGGTGATTGGGATGGTGATTTTGTGTGCTTTAACATCAGTACACTGTGAAAACAAGTTCACATCATCTTCTTTATCTTTTGCTTCTGTCTTTAATTATGATTTAAAAATTTTGTTAGAAGTTTATTTTTATGATTTATTGACTGATGGTACTGCCATGTGGTTTAGCTTCACCCTTCTTTTAACCCCCTAACTGCTGGAGTTTGGTGAAGCAAGATCCATGTGGCATCAATCTGAAGTGCCTTCACTACTTTGTGTGTACTTTGAAGTGGTGTGACGACGGGCGCAATAGCCGAGTGGTTAAAGTGTTGGACTTTCAATCTGAGGGTCCCGGGTTCGAATCATGGTGACAGCGCCTGGTGGGTAAAGGGTGGAGATTTTTCCTATCTCCCAGGTCAACATATGTGCAGACCTGCCAGTGCCTGAACCCCCTTCGTGTGTATACGCAAGCAGAAGATCAAATACGCATGTTAAAAATCCTGTAATCCATGTCAGCGTTCGGTGGGTTATGGAAACAAGAATATACCCAGCATGCACACCCCTGAGAGCAGAGTATGGCTGCCTACATGGCGGGTTAAAAACGGTCATACACGTAAAAGCCCACTCGTGTATATACAAGTGAACGTGGGAGTTGCAGCCCACGAACGCAGAAGAAGAAGAAGAAGTGGTGTGACTGATCTTGCAGAACAAAAGGCATGCAGTCCAAAGAGAATAAGTCCAGATACAGAATGGTGACTGACACCCTGGCCTGGAAGGTCAGTTTTTATCACAGACTGTAGTAACTCATCAGCTGTGTCAGATGTGGGCTGGTGGACAAGAGAACACAACTCCTTGTTAACCAGGGTAACAGATAAGCAAAGTTTTGCACTGGGTTGTATCGTATCACTCTTGTCACAGCACATTTCTCAGTGTGAAATTCAGGCTGCTCTTAATAGGGAGAGCGTCTTGCTACAGTGAGAGCGAAACCTTTTTTTTTTTTTTCCTCCCTGCAAGTGTATTTGCTTTGCTATCAAAATGGATTTTTTTTTAACATAATTTTGCCAGGGACAACCCTTTTGTTGCCATGCATGGGTTCTTTTAAGTGCACTATGTGCATGCAATACATGGGACCTCAGTTTATCATCTCATCTAAATGGCTGGCATCCAGACCACCACTCCAGATCCAGTGGAGGGAGAGCAAATACTGGCGAGTGTGGGATTGGAACCAGTGCACTAAGATTCTCTTGGTCCTTAGGCGGACACATCAGCACTTGGTCACCATTCCAGTAAAGCTTTATTCACATGCAGTCCTTGGCGTGAAAGGGGAAAAAAGTGATGTGAGGTGTGTGTGTGATAGAACTTCGCTGTGTGAGAGGAACTGTCTCTGCTAGTTGTCTGTGTGATGTGAGTCCAGCTGTGTGAAGTGACTGACCTTTGTGTGTGTGTGTGTGTGTGTGTGTGTGTGTGTGTGTGTGTGTGTGTGTGAGTGTGTGTGTGTGTGTGTGTGTGTGTGTGTGTGTGTGTGTGACCACCATTCTGCATGGTGAGGTGCCTTGACTCAGTTGTGCCAGTCTTATTGCTAACCCACTGTTCCCATGGTAGCTTGGTGCTAGATTCCCTCATGGTGTGTTTAACACTGGAGATTGCTGTGCTGTGTGGTGCTAGAGAACTCAACCTGCCAGTGGCTAATCAAACATTCAGATTCTTTTTTTTTTCTTCTTCTTCTTTTCTTTCTTTAAAAATGAAATCATGCTTACAAGGTATTTTTTTTTCTTTCTGAAATACAAAATGTTTGCAATATCATGAAACAATTTAACTTGACATGTACATTTTCTAGATGTCAAACATGTGGTGGAAACTCATCTGTCTTCATGCAGACCGCTACAATAGTTTATTTTTGGATATTTACAATCATAATGATAGTGATAATAATGTGAATTTATATAGCACCTATTCTTTAAATAGGGTAATAGGCACTTCACAACAACAAAAACAAGAACAAGAACAACACACAGAGACACACACACAGATGTACATACACACAGACGTACACACACACACACACACACACACACACACACACAAATACACACACACACACACACACACACACACACAAGTGATCATTACCAGTTCTTACATGTCAGTAGCGTGTAGGTGGGTTAGTTTCTCTCTTTTTGTCGCTTTTTATCCATTGGGCACTTTTCAAACACTTTTGATACACATGCAAAACCATACTAGGAGTGCTATAATCTATATGTAGATCATAGAGTGTATGTTGAAAACAGAAGTCATGTACTCAAGACAACTGTGAATGATGTAAGATAGCATTGTATGTGTTATGGAATCATTTATTTTCAGAATCTCTTTATCATCTCAAATCAGTTTGTATAATGGATGTTTATCAGTAAAATTGAAGATACACCTTTAGACTTTATGGAAAGAAAGTTTATATTATGCAATACATGCGCTGCTGTTGTATGCAGTTGTTATGTCAACCATGCCTTTAATGGGTGACATTTTGTTATCGGAGTAGTTATGCTATCAGTATCTGTGCAGCTGCAGAAAGGTGTTTGTAATGAGGGGAAATAAACTACTGTGTGTATAACCAGAAAAATGCTGTGTGGTTTTGTGTATAACAGTTGGCCTGTGTGATGCTAAATCTTCTCTAGTTCTCTAACACAAAGCGTTTGGCAAACACTGGATTGTTTTTTTTTTTTTTTTTTTTTTTTTTTTTTTTTTTAAATTTTGTTTTGTTTTTACTGTTGCTTTGGTTGTGGCGGTTTTGGCTTGGTTTGTTTCTTTCCAGCAGTCTGTTATTGTTGGATAAGTTCTTACAAATCTTACAGACTGCACCACATCACATTGTGTTTATAATGTGAAAGAATAAATTACCTCTCTTAATGTCTGTTGACAACAGAAGATAAAAATCCATGAAGGATAATGAAAGATAATGAATCCATGGAGATAATAAGGGATAATGAATCCATAGAGGATAATCCATGGAGATAATGAAATATAATGAATCCACAGAGGATAATGAGGGATTATGAATCCATGGAGGATAATAAGGGATAATGAATCCATGGAGGAAACTGAAAGGCGATGAACCCATGCAGGATACTGAAAGATAATGAATCCACAGAACTCACGCAGGAGAGCACAGGTTGTGAGGTTGTAAAGATTCTTGCATAGTGATGTCAACTCAAACACAAGTCAAAGACCGTAAAGCAACAAACAAATGCAAAAGACATGCAGATTCTCACAGTAGTTTGACTGTTACATTCCAAATGAATGTAAACATGTAACTGACTGACTGACTGTTACATTCCAAATGAATGTAAACATGTAACTGACTGACTGTTACATTCCAAATGAATGTAAACATGTAACAGAGTGACTGTTACATTCCAAATGAATGTAAACATGTAACAGAGTGACTGTTACATTCCAAATGAATGTAAACATGTAACTGACTGACTGTTACATTCCAAATGAATGTAAACATGTAACTGACTGACTTGAACATTTCAAATGATTGTGAACCTGTAATTGACTGTTACATTCCAAATGAATATAACTTTGTACCTGATGGGTTGTTACATTTCAAATCAATGTAAACCTATCAGTGACTATTACATTCCAAATCAATGTAAACCTATCAGTGACTATTACATTCCAAATCAATGTAAACCTATCAGTGACTATTACATTCCAAATCAATGTAAACCTATCAGTGACTATTACATTCCAAATCAATGTAAACCTATCAGTGACTATTACATTCCAAATCAATGTAAACCTATCAGTGACTATTACATTCCAAATCAATGTAAACCTATCAGTGATCATTACATTCCAAATCAATGTAAACCTATCAGTGACTATTACATTCCAAATCAATGTAAACCTATCAGTGACTATTACATTCCAAATCAATGTAAACCTATCAGTGACTATTACATTCCAAATCAAAGTAAACATTTAACTGACTGACTGTTGCATTCCAAATGAATTTATACCTGTAATTGACTGATTTTAACATTTCAAACAAATGTAAACCTGTAACTGACTGGTACATTCAAAATGAATATAAAACTGTAACTGACTGGCTGTCATATTCCTAATGAATGTAAACCTGTAACTGAATGACTGTAACATTCCAAATCAATATGAACCTATAACTGATTTGTTTTCAAACTGTGCTTCAAATTATTGTGAGAAATGGAAGCGGAGAAACGTACAGAACTTTGTTCACAGTGTGCACCATTCCACAGCAGGTGTTCACACAGCATGAGAGACAGCCCTGACCGTCACACACTGACCAGCCAACAGCACACACAGGGAAAACTAGTGGACCCACCAATACTGAACGTTGTGCAGGCTGTGGACAGTGGCCTTCACAGGTTAAAGATCCTAAAAATTCCTATCCACTGTGTCTAAGGCTCAGCATCAGGGCAGTGAATTCCTATCCACTGTGTCTAGGGCTTAGCATCACGACAGTGAATTCCTATCCACTGTGTCTAGGGCTTAGCATCACGACAGTGAATTCCTATCCACTGTGTCTAGGGCTTAGCATCACGACAGTGAATTCCTATCCACTGTGTCTAGGGCTTAGCATCAGGACAGTGAATTCCTGTCCACTGTGTCTAGGGCTTAGCATCACGACAGTGAATTCCTATCCACTGTGTCTAGGGCTTAGCATCAGGACAGTGAATTCCTATCCACTGTGTCTAAGGCTCAGCATCACGACAGTGAATTCCTATCCACTGTGTCTAGGGCTTAGCATCAGGACAGTGAATTCCTATCCACTGTGTCTAGGGCTTAGCATCAGGACAGTGAATTCCTATCCACTGTGTCTAGGGCTTAGCATCAGGGCAGTGAATTCCTATCCACTGTGTCTAGGGCTTAGCATCAGGACAGTGAATTCCTATCCACTGTGTCTAGGGCTTAGCATCACGACAGTGAATTCCTATCCACTGTGTCTAGGGCTTAGCATCAGGACAGTGAATTCCTATCCGCTGTGTCTAGGGCTCAGCATCAGAAGGTGAATTCCTATCCACTGTGTCTAGGGCTTAGCATCAGGACAGTGAATTCCTATCCACTGTGTCTAGGGCTTAGCATCAAGACAGTGAATTCCTATCCACTGTGTCTGGGGTTCGGCATCGGAAGGTGAAGGCCCGATTCTCTCCTGCTATTTTAACCTTCTTCAGCCCATCAGGTACCTGTTCACACCTGGGTTGTGTCAGGAAAATTGGAGTAAGGTGCCCTTACCAAGAACACAACACAATGCCCAGCTGGGACCTTGAATCCTGATAACTGTTGGACACAGGATCAGCCCAGTGCCTGACCGACTCTGCTACAGGCCTCCTGACAGGCATCCCTTTGAAGAACTGACCACAGTGGGATCCAAGTCCGGCACACAGATGAGGGCAGAACATTGCAGGTCATGCTGACCAGGGTCAGGCCCTGTGGCAATGACCTGACTAGGAAGCACATGTCCACAGGTTTGAGTCCAATGTAGGGACTGAGATTCTTACTCACCTAACTCTAATAGACCTTCAGTGGGGGTATGCACATTTTTCTCTTTTTCCCTCAAGGCCTGACTAAGCTCGTTGGGTTACACTACTGGTCAGGCATCTGCTTAGCAGATGTGATGTAGCGTTTGTGGATTTGTCAGAATGCAGTGACACCTCCTTGAGTAACTGAACTGAACTGAACTGGTGGTCTGGGTGCTAGTCATTCTGATGAGACGATAAACCATGGTCTGACTGCACTTGGCACAAAAGCGCAAAAGCACCCACAGCAATGAAAGGGTTGTCCCTGGCAAAATGTTGTTGAAAAATCAGCATTGCTAGTGAAACAAATACACTTGCAGACAGAAAAAAGGGAGAGAAAAAAAGAGCGGTGTTGCACTGTGGTGACACTCCCATGAAAGAGCAGCACAAGTTTCACACAGAGAAAACTGGCGTGAAAAAAAAGTGATACACCACAACATAACGCAATGCAACGCAACGAAATGCAATGCAGTGCAATGCAATGCATACAGTCACTGTCACCGTCACCGTCAGCGATCCCTCAGATTCCGAATCCTTTGGGGCGCCTTCGAAGCTTTGTCAACCACCTTTCTCCAGTCCTCGCGTCTCTCGGCCGCTCTCAGGGTGTCTCTCAGCTCCATGCCTGTCCACTCTCGAATGTTGTCCTCCCATCTCTTCCTTTGTCTGCCTCTTCTTCTTCCTCCCCTCACTGTACCTTGTAAGATTGTTTTAGCAAGACCAGAGGAGCGTGTGACAGTATAATGCATACAGTACAATACATCAGACCTGGCACCTGTAGTCAGCAGTGTTCCACAGGTCACAGTCCTCGGTCCTCTCATCTGTTCAGTCAGTCTGTCCAGTTATTGTCAGTTTGACCTCAGCACCCCTCACACTTATCCCCTGAGAGTAGAGTGAGGGGGTGGGGGGAGGGGGGAGGGAGGCGAGAGGAGGGTGAAGGTGATCTCTGTTTTCTTCATCTGCCTGCTGCTGGCATCTTTGTACTGACTCTGCCTGCTGCTGGCATCTTTGTACTGACTGCCTGCTGCTGGCATCTTTGTACTGACTCTGCCTGCTGCTGGCATCTTTGTACTGACTGCCTGCTGCTGGCATCTTTGTACTGACTGCCTGCTGCTGGCATCTTTGTACTGACTCTGCCTGTTGGTCTCTCTCTCCTTTCACTTCCTTTCCGCTGCTTCAGCAATTCATTTGCTTCTCCGTTTCTTTCTTATTCAGTTTATTTATCTTTTTAGATATTTCCTTCTACTTCTTCTTCTTTTGCTTCGTCTTCTTCTCCTCCTTCTCTTCCTTCTCCTCCTCCTTTTCCTCCTCCTCCTCCTACTTCTTCAATTCCATTGTCCCAAGACTGCGGGGGCACCACTATGACCTGGCAACCCTTTCTCTCAGCTCTTCACCTCTCTCAGTAATGAGATACATGTCAGCAATGATATAGTCTTAGACATACAGGTGTAATTATCAGCCTCCATTTGCATGTCCAGGTTTTGTTTTGGTCTTCTTTGTCTCTCCCTCCCCCTCCTCCCCCTTTGTCCTGCCTCCTTTCTTTCTCTCTCATGTAGCACATATTGTTTAACTCACTCAGTACGGCCAGTCCTCTCTTCTCTACACAGACCCCTCGGATGTCCAGTGGGTGTCTGAACTGATGACCCAACCTTTCGCTTCCGTCATCAGAATTGTGGTATTCTTTGTTAACATTCACCTCTTCAGTATAAGAGCCTTCCGCTGGTAATATTTTGATGGTGGTTATTGGGCTGAAACGCTGTTAACGTCGTCTGTTTCGCCGTTCGTATGGAGAGAGTTAAATCTGTTCTTAATGTTTACATTTAGCACACATTCACAGACTGTGGAGACAGGCACGTGGTGTATGTGAAGTGGTTCTGTAGGTTGTTCTCACTCTGAACATTGCCTTTTGCTGTGCTGTCATGAAGGCTTTGCACTGTAAAGAATGCCTATGATGTATTGATGCGTGCTGTAAATAACGCTTTTGATCAATTGCTGTGTGCTGTAAACAATGCTTTTGATTAATTGCTGTGCTGTCATGGAGGCTTTGCACTGTGAACAATGCTTGTAATGTATTGCTGTGCACCTTAAACAATGCTTGCGATGTATTGCTTTGTGCTGTGAACAATGCTCATGATGTATTGCTATGCTGTCATAGAGGCTTTGCACTGTAAACAATGCTTGTGATGTACTGCTGTACACTGTAAACAGTGCTTGTGATGTACTGCTGTGCACTGTAAACAGTGCTTGTGATGTACTACTGTGCACTGTAAACAGTGTTTGTGATGTACTGCTGTGCACTGTAAACAGTGCTTGTGATGTACTGCTGTGCACTGTAAACAGTGCTTGTGATGTACTGCTGTGCACTGTAAACAGTGCTTGTGATGTACTACTGTGCACTGTAAACAGTGTTTGTGATGTACTGCTGTGCACTGTAAACAGTGCTTGTGATGTACTGCTGTGCACTGTAAACAGTGTTTGTGATGTACTGCTGTGCACTGTAAACAGTGCTTGTGATGTACTGCTGTGCACTGTAAACAGTGTTTGTGATGTACTGCTGTGCACTGTAAACAATGCTTGTGATGTATTGCTGTGCTCTGATAGAGGCTTTGCACTGTGAATAATGCTTGTGATGTATTACTGTGCACCATAAACAATGCATATGATTGCTGTGCTGATATCGAGGCTTTGCTTTGTAAACAGTGCATATGATGTATTAAAAAAATCCAGTGCATACAATGTATTTCTGTGCACCATAAACAATATATATGATGTATTGCTGTACACCATAAACAGTGCATACAATGTATTTCTGTGCACCATAAACAATGTATATGATGCATTGCTGTGTGCCATAAACATTGTATATGATGCATTGCTGTACACCATAAACAATGTATATGATGTATTGCTGTACACCATAAACAATGTATATGATGTATTGCTGTAACAATGCATATGATGTATTACTGTGCACTATAAACAATGCATGTGATGTATTGCTGTGTGCCATAAACAATGCATATGATGTATTGCTGTGCACCATAAACAATGCATATGATGTATTGCTGTGCACCATAAACAATGCTTTTGATGTATTTCTGTGCTGGCATTGCTGCATGGCCAAACGATGGCGTTGTTTTGCTGACCAGAAGTTCTGAAGTTCTGACCTGCATGCTGTCACAGTGCCATACAGCACAGTTGTCTTCTGCTTATGTCCTCATGGAATGGTTTGACTGTAGTTTACATATCTGACTTAAGCACTGACTGCTTGTTCCTGTTGGAATATTGTATGGCACACTTAGAGTTCTGATGTCTGATGTCCATACTGTTCTGCTCAGAGTTCTGATGTCCATACTGTTCTGCTTTGAGTTCTGATGTCTGATGTCTATGCTGTTCTACTTAGTTCTGATTGTCCATACTGTTCTGCTCAGAGTTCTGATGTCCATACTGATCTGCTCAGAGTTCTGATGTCCATACTGATCTGCTCAGAGTTCTGATGTCCATGCTGATCTGCTCAGAGTTCTGAGGTCCATGCTGTTCTGCTTAGAGTTCTGATGTTCATACTGTCCTACTCAGAGTTCTGATGTCCATACTGTTCTGCTTAGAGTTCTGATGTCCGATGTCTATACTGTTCTACTTAGTTCTGATTGTCCATACTGTTCTGCTCAGAGTTCTGATGTCCATACTGATCTGCTCAGAGTTCTGATGTCCATACTGATCTGCTCAGAGTTCTGATGTCCATGCTGTTCTGCTCAGAGTTCTGAGGTCTGTTCTGCTTGGAGTTATGACATCCAGTCTGTTCTGCTTAGAGTTCTGATGTTCATGCTTTACTGCTTAGAGTTTTAATGTCCATGCTTTTAAGTCCATACTGTTTTACTGAGAGTTCTGATGTCCACAGTGTTCTGGCTTCTTTACTGAGCAGTAATATACAGGGTACACAAAAAGTTCAGGACCACTTAGGAACTTACACAGTTTTCTTCTAGGGGGTGTGGCAAAGTGATGCTGGATATTCAGCCAACAGCGCTGTATACAGCCAGTTCTTTGGGGTGTGGCAAAGTGATGCTGGATATTCAGCTAACAGCGCTGTATACAGCCAGTTCTTTGGGGTGTGGCAAAGTGATGCTGGATATTGAGCCAACAGCGCTGTATACAGCCAGTTCTTGGGGGTGTGGCAAAGTGATGCTGGATATTCAGCCAACAGCGCTGTATACAGCCAGTTCTTGGGGGTGTGGCAAAGTGATGCTGGATATTCAGCTAACAGCGCTGTATACAGCCAGTTCTTTGGGGTGTGGCAAAGTGATGCTGGATATTCAGCTAACAGCGCTGTATACAGCCAGTTCTTGGGGGTGTGGCAAAGTGATGCTGGATATTCAGCTAACAGCGCTGTATACAGCCAGTTCTTGGGGGTGTGGCAAAGTGATGCTGGATATTCAGCTAACAGCGCTGTATACAGCCAGTTCTTTGGGGCGTGGCAAAGTGATGCTGGATATTGAGCCAACAGCGCTGTATACAGCCAGTTCTTTGGGGTGTGGCAAAGTGATGCTGGATATTCAGCTAACAGCGCTGTATACAGCCAGTTCTTTGGGGTGTGGCAAAGTGATGCTGGATATTCAGCTAACAGCGCTGTATACAGCCAGTTCTTTGGGGTGTGGCAAAGTGATGCTGGATATTCAGCTAACAGCGCTGTATACAGCCAGTTCTTGGGGGTGTGGCAAAGTGATGCTGGATATTGAGCCAACAGCGCTGTATACAGCCAGTTCTTTGGGGTGTGGCAAAGTGATGCTGGATATTCAGCTAACAGCGCTGTATACAGCCAGTTCTTGGGGGTGTGGCAAAGTGATGCTGGATATTCAGCTAACAGCGCTGTATACAGCCAGTTCTTGGGGGTGTGGCAAAGTGATGCTGGATATTCAGCCAACAGCGCTGTATACAGCCAGTTCTTGGGGGTGTGGCAAAGTGATGCTGGATATTCAGCCAACAGCGCTGTATACAGCCAGTTCTTGGGGGTGTGACAAAGTGATGCTGGATATTCAGCCAACAGCGCTGTATACAGCCAGTGTACTGAGCACCACACAACCAGAGGTGCTTTCTTGCACTCACACTTCCATTCTTCACAGTGAAAAGCCAGTTATCATTCATAACCACTGAATGACTGTCAACTTTGGGCTGAAACACTCATGCTGTTTCAGCTGTTCATGGTACAGGTGTGCCTGAAACAGCTGTCAGTGTGTTCAATGAAAGGCCAGTGGCAGACCATATGCACATGTAGGCTGTACAATTTGGTCATCTGTAGATTTTGGTAACATTCAGTGTAAAAACTGTAGCTGCTTTTGTGAAGTGGTCCCAAGCTTTCTGTGAAGTATGTCATGAAAGTTATTCATTGCTTAGCCACGATGTTCTTTCTCTAAAATGCCTCACTGCACACTTTGAAGTAATAACTCGTGTGTGTGTGTGTGTGTGTGTGTGTGTGTGTGTGTGTGTGTGTGTGTGTGTGTGTGATTCCTTTCCGCAGGGTCTCTGACTTGTGCATCAGTACTGTACATTGTCTTGAGTCTTGAACTTGAAAGAAGAAGAGTGTCTGTCACATGTAGCAGTAGACTACACCTGTACCTGTAGCACTCTGACTGCACGCTTTGCTGTATGTATGTATGTACATACGTAGAGTTAGTCGCTTGTCTGGCCCTCACACGCACGGCCCTCTGCTTTGCTTCAGCGGAGAGTCCCAAACTGTGCATCAACCTAGAGTCCAACACCCCCTTTACCTTCCGCCGTTCCTTGCCCGCCCCGCAGACCGCTGTTGCCATGACGACCACTGCCACCGGGGAGGATCAGACCCCGCCTACTGGCCCCGGGCCGCAGGGGAAGGAGGGGAAGGAGGGGAGGCTGTCTGTCCCCAGACTGCCGACCAGGTCCAAGAGGTAAGCCTGGCTGCAGGGTGCAAGCTGGAGGGACTGGTCCCTGTCTCTCATGTTTCGGTTTCAAGTTGTGGAGTGGTGGCCGAGTGGAACACGTCTGCCTTGGAAGTGGGGGAATCTGACCGCTCAAGTTTGAACCCCGCTCCACTAGCCTTGAGTGGTGGTCTTGATGCTGGTCATTTAGAGGACATGATAAACCGAGGTCCCATGTGCAGTATGTCCTTAGCACATTGAAAAGAACCCATGGCAACAAAAGGGTTGTCCTTTGGAAAATTGTGTAGAAAATTCCACCTTGATAGGAAAACAAACACACTGTTGGGAGCAGCCTGAATTTCACTTCAGAGAAATGTGTTGTGACGAAAGAGTAATACAATACAATACAATACAATACAATACAAAACAAATTTTTTTTCTTATGGACGGTTAAACATAAGCCAATGTAGCTTCTTTTTTTTTTTTTTTTTTTTTTTTTACATGCCGCCCTTGCTCACAAAGAGGAAAAAAAAGAAAAAAACAAGAGAAGAAAAGGGGAGACAGTTATTAATACATCAAAGCAGAAAACCAAGTTCATCCTTAAAAAGATGTGGAAGGAAACATCCAAACAAAAGATTTGAACACAAGGGAAAGAAAGAAAGGAAGAGAGACAGAGTTTCAAGGTGTGGAGCGTGTGGACTGATTCATACACATGACACCACATCTGCTTAAAATACATTGTTATTTTTTAAAAAGGAGCAGGTGTCTTACCTATGACCTACACATAAACCCAACACACTGGTCAGGCCTTCAGAGCCTACCCTGCGTTTGTATAAAACAGGAAAAAAAACTGTTTTTCAAAAGAAATTGATAATAAAAGAAAATTAGCAAACAAATAGAAGATAAAGATAAAATGAAAGATAAATAGAAGGTAAATGATTGAAGTGACGTGAGGTGTGACAGTGAGGCAAAGTGGCGTCACACCCCACTGGCATCTGTGTCATCCTGTTCATGCCTGATGGATCACACACACACTGACAGCTGTATGATCAATGGCTTCTCCTCTGCTATGGGAATTCATTTTCTGCTGAGTCTTTTATAAAGGACTATGACTCCAACAGGGAGGCAAGATTGCACTGGCTCTTAGTGCTGCAGCCTGGGGGGCCAGTTGCCCTTTGGGGACCGCCCCAGTGCTGCCTGTACTAAAGCCCTCTTGGTTGAGAGAGAGTGGTTGTAACTTGGGCAAGACACTCCGCTATAATGAGATGCTCGCTTATACATTTTGGACAGTATTTGCTGCTGTTCTGATGGTCATAGCTGGGAATGACTGGCCATCATATACATACATACATACATGCATACATACATACATACATCCATACATACATACATCCATACATCCATCCATCCATCCTTGATTAATCCACAGGGAAATTCATTTAAGCAATGAAACCATGAGAGGCTCATTATAAAAACAAACATAATTTGATCATGCATGCCATAAAAAGAAATTAAAGCTAATCAAATAAAGATGCACAATTGTTATTAACCAACTGAAAAGTTGAGACAATAAATTATTGAACATCAATAACTGCACACACGTGAGTTGAGAAAATGAATTATTGCACATCAACCTGTACAAAAAACAAACAAACAAAAAATCCACCAAATCAACAATTATCAGTAACACACACACACACCTACACCCACACACCCACACACACACAGGCACACACACACACACACACACACACACACACACAGGCACACACACACACACACACACACACACACACACAGGCACACACACACACACAGAGATAAACATTAAAATCCATGTAGTCTGTTCCAAGAAGAGAGGGTGGTGATTGATGTGCAGCAGTACACCAGCACCAGCAGGACCTGTGAAGACCTTCCTGCCACGGTCAGCCCACTGCCGCTCGCCCAAAGACATCTTCCTCTACCACTCCAAGAAGAGCATGAGCTTCGTGGGACCTGGTGAGACCTCCACTGTCTCTCTCCGCACTTCTCCGGGCTGTTCTCCTGTTGCATGCTCTTGGTTTTATGCTGAACCGTTATGTAGTATGGACCCTAAATAGGGCAGGGACTGGATTACAGAAAAAAAGTATGGTGTTGCTTATCTGGGTTTTTTGTTGTTTGGTGTTTTAAAAAAATTACATTTATAGTTGACTTCATCAAGTTTTTGCACCTTATACATAGTAGTAGTAGTTCTTTTTTATGTATTTATCCTTTTTTTTTCTTTTTTTTCTCAAGGGCTGACTAAGCGCGTTGGGTTACGCTGCTGGTCAGGCATCTGCTTGGCAGATGTGGTGTAGCGTATATGGATTTGTCGGAACGCAGTGACGCCTCCTTGAGCTACTGAAACTGAAATTGAAACTATCTGTTATCCTTGGAAATAAAGAAATTGGTCTTGTGTCAACACAAATGAAAAAGCCTCAGAGACAGGAGAAATGGACCTATTTTGCTGACTGAACTGGTGTGCAAAGGGATGAGCTGTCTCATGTAAAAGTGGTGTGCTGTGGTGTGGTGTGGGCTGACAGTCACTATGACACTGTCCTGGTTGTCAGGTGTGCTGTGGTGTGGGTTGATGTCACTGACACTGTCCTGTTGGTTGTCATGTGTCATGTCAGAGTGCTGTGGTGTGGGTTGATGTCACTGACACTGTCCTGGTTGTCATGTGTCATGTCAGAGTGCTGTGGTGTGGGCTGATGTCACTGTGACACTGTCCTGGTTGTCATGTGTCATGTCAGAGTGCTGTGGTGTGGGTTGATGTCACTGTGACACTGTCCTGGTTGTCATGTGTCACGTCAGAGTGGTGTGCTGTGGTGTGGGTGGATGTCACTGTGACACTGTCCTGGTTGTCATGTGTCATGTCAGAGTGCTGTGGTGTGGGTTGATGTCACTGACACTGTCCTGTTGGTTGTCATGTGTCATGTCAGAGTGCTGTGGTGTGGGTTGATGTCACTGTGGCACTGTCCTGGTTGTCATGTGTCATGTCAGAGTGCTGTGGTGTGGGTTGATGTCACTGACACTGTCCTGTTGGTTGTCATGTGTCATGTCAGAGTGCTGTGGTGTGGGTTGATGTCACTGTGGCACTGTCCTGGTTGTCATGTGTCATGTCAGAGTGCTGTGGTGTGGGTTGATGTCACTGACACTGTCCTGTTGGTTGTCATGTGTCATGTCAGAGTGCTGTGGTGTGGGTTGATGTCACTGACACTGTCCTGTTGGTTGTCATGTGTCATGTCAGAGTGCTGTGGTGTGGGTTGATGTCACTGTGGCACTGTCCTGGTTGTCATGTGTCATGTCAGAGTGCTGTGGTGTGGGTTGATGCCAATATGACACTGTCCTGTTGGTTGTCATGTGTCACGTCAGAGTGCTGTGGTGTGGGTTGATGCCAATATGACACTGTCCTGTTGGTTGTCATGTGTCATGTCAGAGTGCTGTGGTGTGGGTTGATGCCAATATGACACTGTCCTGTTGGTTGTCATGTGTCATGTCAGAGTGCTGTGGTGTGGGTTGATGTCACTGACACTGTCCTGTTGGTTGTCATGTGTCATGTCAGAGTGCTGTGGTGTGGGTTGATGTCACTGACACTGTCCTGTTGGTTGTCATGTGTCACGTCAGAGTGCTGTGGTGTGGGTTGATGTCACTGACACTGTCCTGTTGGTTGTCATGTGTCACGTCAGAGTGCTGGGGTGTGGGTTGATGTCACTGACACTGTCCTGTTGGTTGTCATGTGTCACGTCAGAGTAGTATGGCGTGGTGTGGTGTGGTGTGTTGTGGTGTCACTATATGACACTGTCCTGGTTGTCATGTGTCACGTCAGAGTAGTGTGGTGTGGTGTGGTGTGGTGTGGACTGATGTCACTATATGACACTGTCCTGGTTGTCATGTGTCACGTCTGGCGTGGTGTGGTGTGGTGTGGTGTGGACTGATGTCACTATATGACACTGTCCTGGTTGTGAAGTGTCATGTCAGAGTGGTGTGGCTTGGTGTGGGCTGATGTCAGTGTAAAGTAATGTTCTGCTGGTTGTCAACTGTTGAGCACTGTGTTGTTTTTGTCTGTCTTCACCGCACTGCCACACACACCTCACATGACTCTTTCTCTTTCTCTCTGTCTTTCTGCCCCTTCACCATCCTTCCCACCCCACTCCCCCCTCTCTCTCTCTGTGAACCCTCCACTTTCTCTCTGTCTTTCTGCCCCTTCACCATCCTTCCCACCCCACTCCCCCCTCTCTCTCTCTGTGAACCCTCCACTTTCTCTCTGTCTTTCTGCCCCTTCAACATCCTTCCCACCCCACTCCCCCCTCTCTCTCTGTGAACCCTCCACTTTCTCTCTGTCTTTCTGCCCCTTCAACATCCTTCCCACCCCACTCCCCCCTCTCTCTCTGTGAACCCTCCACTTTCTCTCTGTCTTTCTGCCCCTTCACCATCCTTCCTACCCCACTCCCCCCTCTCTCTCTCTGTGAACCCTCCACTTTCTCTCTGTCTTTCTGCCCCTTCACCATTCTTCCCACCCCACTCCCCCCTCTCTCTCTGTGAACCCTCCACTTTCTCTCTGTCTTTCTGCCCCTTCACCATTCTTCCCACCCCACTCCCCCCTCTCTTTCTGTGAACCCTCCACTTTCTCTCTGTCTTTCTGCCCCTTCAACATCCTTCCCACCCCACTCCCCCCTCTCTCTCTGTGAACCCTCCACTTTCTCTCTGTCTTTCTGCCCCTTCACCATCCTTCCTACCCCACTCCCCCCTCTCTCTCTCTGTGAACCCTCCACTTTCTCTCTGTCTTTCTGCCCCTTCACCATCCTTCCCACCCCACTCCCCCCTCTCTCTCTCTGTGAACCCTCCACTTTCTCTCTGTCTTTCTGCCCCTTCACCATCCTTCCCACCCCACTCCCCCCTCTCTCTCTGTGAACCCTCCACTTTCTCTCCATCTTTCTGCCCCTTCAACATCCTTCCTACCCCTCCCCCCCCCCCCACACACACACCCTCCTCTCTCTATGAACCCTCCACTTTGTCTCTTACTGCTGCATATTAACAACATTGGGTAAGCCACTCCTTTGCTATATAATGTAATAATTATGTTTGGAAGTCTCCATGGGATGGGAGGTAAATTTGCTTGCAACTGGTGGTAAATGATAGTTGCTTCCCCATACCTTGGGATATGGTACTACTTGAGCTCTGTGGTGAAACTAAGGTTCAGAAAGTCATAGTGGACAGAGGCCAAGTGGGTGATAATTCGGCCATGTGTGCACACACACACAGACACACACACACACACACACACACACACACACACACACACACACACACACACACACACACACACACACACACACACTCCCTCTCTCTCTCTCTCTCTCTCTCTCTCTCTCTCACTCATTCACTCTGTGACTCCTGGCAAGAAAAGAATTTTCAATGAAGACCGGAATACTGCACATAGTTCTGTTCACACCCACACCACCCCTCAATACCACCCCCAACCCCCCCCCCCATCCCCCATGCCCCATGCACCCCCCTTCCCTCCTCCCCTATTCCCCATGCACCCCCCTCACCACACACATGCAGCAGTGGACGTGTAGTGTGCAGCAGATGTGCTTACTGTGTGACTAATGGTGTGCTGTTGTGTGGCCTCTCACAGCGGAACAACACCCCACCCATGGTGAGTTGATGTGCAGTGCACTGTGTTCTGTCATGTCAGTGATGTGGTCGTCAGCTGGCACTGTGTTCTGTCATGTCAGTGATGTGGTCGTCAGCTAGCACTGTGTTCTGTCATGTCAGTGATGTGGTCGTCAGCTAGCACTGTGTTCTGTCATGTCAGTGATGTGGTCGGTCGTCAGCTGGCACTGTGTTTTGTCATGTCAGTGATGTGGTCGTCAGCTAGCACTGTGTTCTGTCATGTCAGTGGTGTGGTCGTCAGCTTGCACTGTGTTCTGTCATGTCAGTGATGTGGTCGTCAGCTAGCACTGTGTTCTGTCATGTCAGTGATGTGGTCGTCAGCTAGCACTGTGTTCTGTCATGTCAGTGATGTGGTCGTCAGCTAGCACTGTGTTCTGTCATGTCAGTGGTGTGGTCGTCAGCTTTGTGGGCAGATAGAGCTAGTGGTGCAGCACAGTCAGTGGACTGTCAGGTCTGGAATCATCAGCACATTGTCAACACTGATGTCATAATTAGTAGTAGTAGTAGTAGTATTCAAGATAGGCATTGCAAAAAAACAAAAAACAAAAAAACAACAACAACAAAAAAAAAATGCAGGTAATGGAAAATGAGAATTATATTTCAGAAGAAAAATATACTCAGAAAGAATTATTTTAAGAGATGTGATTTATTTGTGTTCAGATGAATTTTACTTTAGCATAATTATGTGTTGTTAACACATGAGTGTGTGTGTGTGTGGTGTGTGTGTGTGTGTGTGTGTGTGTGTGCATGTGTGCATATGTGTATGTGTGTGTGTGTGCTCATGTGCATGCATGCATGCGAGCTTGTGTGTGTGTGTATGTGTGCATATGTGTATGTGTGTGTGTGTGCTCATGTGCATGCATGCATGCGAGCTTGTGTGTGTGTGTGTGTGTGTGTGTGTGTGTGAGAGAGAGAGAGAGAGAGAGAGAGAGTGCATGCATGTGTGTGTGTCTGCTGGTTTGCTTTCTGTATTGCTAGAATAGCACAGTTTCGGCCAGTACATTGTGCCCATTTTGTCTTGTTGATAAAATGCAAACTGACCAGTCCTCAGTTTTTGCAGTAAAAGGAAGGTTTGGAACACAAAAAAATGGACACAGGAAGTGTTGTGGATATAGCTGTGTGGTGTGAACTGGGCATGTAACTTAGTGATGTTGTTTCTTTACTTCTGTGGTTGTTCACTACATTAGCTTTGTGGTGTGAACCAGGCATATAACTTAGTAATGTGGTTTCTTCACTACATTAGCTGTATGGTGTGAACCAGGCATATAACTTAGTAATGTGGTTTTTTCACTACATTAGCTGTATGGTGTGAACTGGGCTAATAGCCTACTGATGTGGTTTCTTCACTACATTAGCTGTATGGTGTGAACCAGGCATATAACTTAGTAATGTGGTTTTTTCACTACATTAGCTGTATGGTGTGAACTGGGCTAATAGCCTACTGATGTGGTTTCTTTACTACAGTGGTTTATTTACTACATTAGCTTTGTGGTATGAACTAGGCATATAGCTTGGTGATGTTTTCTTTACTACATAAGCTGTATGGTGTGAACTGGGCATGTAGTTCGGTGATGTAGTTTCTTCACTACATAAGCTGTATGGTGTGAACTGGGCATGTAGTTTAGTGATGTGGTTTCTTCACTACATAAGCTGTATGGTGTGAACTGGGTATGTAGTTTGGTGATGTAGTTTCTTTACTACATAAGCTGTATGGTGTGAACTGGGCATGTAGTTTGGTGATGTAGTTTCTTTACTACATAAGCTGTATGGTGTGAACTGGGTATGTAGTTCGGTGATGTGGTTTCTTCACTACATAGTGATGTAGTTTCTTTACTACATAGTGATGTAGTTTCTTCACTACATAAGCTGTATGGTGTGAACTGGGCATGTAGTTTGGTGATGTAGTTTCTTTACTACATAGTGATGTAGTTTCTTCACTACATTAGCTGTATGGTGTGAATTGGGCATGTAGTTTAGTGATGTAGTTTCTTCACTACATTAGCTGTATGGTGTGAACTGGGCATGTAGTTTAGTGATGTAGTTTCTTCACTACATTAGCTGTATGGTGTGAACTGGGCATGTAGTTTAGTGATTTGTTTTCTTTGCTACATTAGCTGTATAGTATGAAGTGGGCATGAAGTTTAGTGATGTAGTTTCTTTACCACATATGTATGGTGTGAACTGGGCATGTAGCTTACTGTGGTTTCCTTATGATGATGTGATATGGATTCTTGTGTAGCACCTGTCCACAGTCAGAGACCAGGTTCAAAGCTCTTTACAAACACGGTGCCATTTGCACGACAGTCTGCCTACCTGGGTAGAGCCGACTGACAGCTGCCACTGGGCGCCCATTAATCATTTTTGTGTGTCATTCAGTCAGGTTTCACTCACACACACAATCTCTCTCTTCTCTGTCTGTCTGTCTGTCTGTCTGTCTCTCTCTCTCTCTCTCTCTCTCCCAGTCAAGACCAGTTTGAAGTTTAATTCATCGATTCCGTTTGAATGCCCTTTGAACTAAATTTTGCAGTAGAGGTGGCATGGCAGTCCACACAGTGTGTAGAGGTGACATGGCAGTCCACACAGTGTGTAGAGGTGACATGGCAGTCCACAAATGTCATAGTGTGTAGAGGTGACATGGCAGTTCATACAGTGTGTAGAGGTGACATGGCAGTCCACATAGTGTAGAGGTGACATGGCAGTCCACACAGTGTGTAGAGGTGACATGGCAGTCCACACAGTGTGTAGAGGTGACATGGCAGTCCACACAGTGTGTAGAGGTGACATGGCAGTCCACATAGTGTGTAGAGGTGACATGGCAGTCCACACAGTGTGTAGAGGTGACATGGCAGTCCACACAGTGTGTAGAGGTGACATGGCAGTCCACACATTGTCACAGTGTGTAGAGGTGACATGGCAGTCCACATAGTGTAGAGGTGACATGGCAGTCCACATAGTGTAGAGGTGACATGGCAGTCCACACAGTGTGTAGAGGTGACATGGCAGTCCACACATTGTCACAGTGTGTAGAGGTGACAGGGCAGTCCACATAGTGTAGAGGTGACATGGCAGTCCACACAGTGTGTAGAGGTGACATGGCAGTCCACATAGTGTAGAGGTGACATGGCAGTCCACACAGTGTGTAGAGGTGACATGGCAGTCCACATAGTGTAGAGGTGACATGGCAGTCCACATAGTGTAGAGGTGACATGGCAGTCCACACAGTGTGTAGAGGTGACATGGCAGTCCACATAGTGTAGAGGTGACATGGCAGTCCACACAGTGTGTAGAGGTGACATGGCAGTCCACACAGTGTGTAGAGGTGACATGGCAGTCCACACAGTGTGTAGAGGTGACATGGCAGTCCACATAGTGTGTAGAGGTGACATGGCAGTCCACACAGTGTGTAGAGGTGACATGGCAGTCCACACAGTGTGTAGAGGTGACATGGCAGTCCACACAGTGTGTAGAGGTGACATGGCAGTCCACACAGTGTGTAGAGGTGACATGGCAGTCCACATAGTGTAGAGGTGACATGGCAGTCCACACAGTGTGTAGAGGTGACATGGCAGTCCACACAGTGTGTAGAGGTGACATGGCAGTCCACACAGTGTGTAGAGGTGACATGGCAGTCCACAAATGTCACAGTGTGTATGTCTGTCACACACAGTGGGCAATACAGCAGAATAGGCAGTGTCAAGATGTTCCATCAGTGTGGTGTGTATGTTGCAGACATATTCCAGCAGTGTTCTGTGCGTGTTTCAGATGTGCTTTAGCAGTGTGGTTTGTGTGTTTTTGTGTTGCAGATGTATTCTAGCAGTGTGGTGTGTGTGTTCCAAATGTGTACCTTGATGTGGTGTGCGTGTGTTTGTGTGTTGCAGACGTGTTCCAGCAGTGTGGTGTGTGTGCTCGAGACATGTTCCTCAGTGTGGTAGTGTAGTATGTGTTGTAGACGTGTTCCAGCAAAATGGCGTGTATGTTACAGATGTATTACTCACTTTGGTGTGTATGTTGCAGACATGTTCCAGCAGTGCAGTGTATGTGTTCCAGATGTGATATATGGCATGTATGTTCCAGACGTGTTCCAGCAAAATGGCGTGTATGTTCCAGACGTGTCATTCAGCGTGACGTGTGTGTTGCAGACGTGTCATTCAGTGTGACGTGTATGTTCCAGACGTGTCATTAAGTGTGACGCGTGTGTAGCAGACGTGTCATTCAGCGTGACGTGTATGTTGCAGACGTGTCATTCAGCGTGACATGTGTGTTGCAGACGTGTCATTCAGCATGACGTGTGTGTTCCAGACGTGTCATTAAGTGTGACGCGTGTGTTGCAGACGTGTCATTCAGCGTGACGTGTGTGTTGCAGATCTGTTGCTGAAGTGTGTGGACATGGACTGGGAGCTGCACCGGCCTTACCTGCAGAAGTCGGAGACGTTGGCCCAGCTGTTGAGGGATGTGGACGACCCCGCCACTCAGAACTACTACCGCAGTCCTGCCGCCCAGACCCTGGATAACTACGTGTCGCACAGCAACTACTATAGGTCAGCACACAATCGCACACACTTGTGTGTTGTTGTTGTGGTTTTGTTGTTTTTTTTGCAAAGGAAAGCAGACCAAAATTTCACTGAGTCCACCCATTCAAAAAAACCACCAAACTTTCCTCTGGTGAATGATGTAAAATAACACTTGCAAAGATTATATATGTGTCTATCTATCTATCTATCTCTCTCTCTCTCTCTCTCTCTCTCTCTCTCTCTCTCTCTCTATATATATATATATATATATATATATCCATCTCTCTCTCTTTCTCTGTGTGTGTGTGTGTGTGTGTGTGTGTGTGTGTGTGTGTGTAGGTGCTGTGTCCATATATATAGAGACACACAGACAGAGAAAGAGAGAGGGAGAGAGACAGATCACAGACAGACAGAAAGAGAGAGAGAGAGAGAGACAGATCACAGACAGACAGACAGAAAGAGAGAGAGAGAGACAGATCACAGACAGACAGACAGAAAGAGAGAGAGACAGATCACAGACAGACAGACAGAAAGAGAGAGAGACAGATCACAGACAGACAGACAGAAAGAGAGAGAGACAGATCACAGACAGACAGACAGACAGAAAGAGAGAGAGAGAGACAGATCACAGACAGACAGACAGAAAGAGAGAGAGACAGATCACAGACAGACAGACAGACAGAAAGAGGGAGAGAGACAGATCACAGACAGACAGACAGAAAGAGGGAGAGAGACAGATCACAGACAGACAGACAGACAGAAAGAGGGAGAGAGAGACAGATCACAGACAGACAGACAGAAAGAGGGAGAGAGAGACAGATCACAGACAGACAGACAGACAGAAAGAGGGAGAGACAGATCACAGACAGACAGACAGACAGAAAGAGGGAGAGAGAGACAGATCACAGACAGACAGAAAGAGAGAGAGACAGATCACAGACAGACAGACAGAAAGAGAGAGAGACAGATCACAGACAGACAGAAAGAGGGAGAGAGAGACAGATCACAGACAGACAGAAAGAGAGAGAGAGACAGATCACAGACAGACAGACAGAAAGAGGGAGAGAGAGACAGATCACAGACAGACAGAAAGAGGGAGAGAGAGACAGATCACAGACAGACAGACAGAAAGAGAGAGAGAGAGACAGATCACAGACAGACAGACAGAAAGAGAGAGAGAGAGATCACAGACAGACAGACCACAGACAGACAGACAGAAAGAGAGAGAGACAGATCACAGACAGACAGACCACAGACAGACAGACAGAAAGAGAGAGAGACAGATCACAGACAGACAGACAGACAGAAAGAGGGAGAGAGACAGATCACACACAGACAGACAGACAGAAAGAGGGAGAGAGAGACAGATCACAGACAGACAGAAAGAGAGAGAGAGAGACAGATCACAGACAGACAGACAGAAAGAGAGAGAGACAGATCACAGACAGACAGAAAGAGAGAGAGACAGATCACAGACAGACAGACAGAAAGAGAGAGAGAGAGACAGATCACAGACAGACAGACAGAAAGAGAGAGAGACAGATCACAGACAGACAGACAGACAGAAAGAGGGAGAGAGAGACAGATCACAGACAGACAGACAGAAAGAGGGAGAGAGACAGATCACAGACAGACAGACAGAAAGAGGGAGAGAGAGACAGATCACAGACAGACAGACAGACAGAAAGAGGGAGAGAGAGATCACAGACAGACAGAAAGAGGGAGAGAGAGGGACAGATCACAGACAGACAGACCACAGACAGACAGACAGAAAGAGAGAGAGACAGATCACAGACAGACAGACAGAGGGAGAGAGAGACAGATCACACACAGACAGACAGAGAGAGACAGATCACACACAGACAGACAGACAGAAAGAGAGAGATCACACACAGACAGACAGAAAGAGAGAGAGAGAGACAGATCACAGACAGACAGAAAGAGAGAGAGAGAGACAGATCACAGACAGACAGAAAGAGAGAGACAGATCACAGACAGACAGAAAGAGAGAGAGAGACAGATCACAGACAGACAGAAAGAGAGAGACAGATCACAGACAGACAGAAAGAGAGAGACAGATCACAGAGAGACAGTATGGGCAGTAACACCTGGCAGCAGCAGCCTCTGTGTCGTGACAAAGGGTGCTACACTTGTGTGTATCTATCTCTATCTCCCTCTCTCTGGAACTGAACCCCAGACTCCCCCGTGACAGGTGGGTATGCTGACCACTGTTCTACCAAGGATCAATACAATGTAATGCAATGCAATGCAATGCAATGCAATACAAGACAAGACAATACAATACATATTGACCACTGTTCTACCAAGGATCAATACAATGTAATGCAATACAATGCAATACAAGACAAGACAATACAATACAATACAATACATATTGACCACTGTTCTACCAAGGATCAATACAATGTAATGCAATGCAATGCAATGCAATACAATACAAGACAAGACAAGACAATACAATACATATTGACCACTGTTCTACCAAGGATCAATACAATGTAATGCAATATAATGCAATGCAATACAAGACAAAGACAAGACAATACAATGCAATACATATTGACCACTGTTCTACCAAGGATCAATGCAATGCAATGCAATACAATACAATACAATACAATACAATACATATTGACCACTGTTCTACCAAGGATCAATACAATAATGCAATACAATGCAATACAATACAGTACAATACAATACAATACATGTTGACCACTGTTCTACCAAGGATCAATACAATGTAATGCAATATAATGCAATGCAATACAAGACAAAGACAAGACAATACAATGCAATACATATTGACCACTGTTCTACCAAGGATCAATACAATGCAATGCAATGCAATACAATACAATACAATACAATACAGTACAATACAATACAATACAATACAATACATGTTGACCACTGTTCTACCAAGGATCAATACAATGTAATGCAATACAATGCAATACAATACAATACAATGCAATGCAATACAATACAATACAATACAATACAAAGCAATGAAATACAACACAAGACAATACAACATAATTCAGTACAATCCAGTACAATCCAACTGAATGGAATACGATACAATACAATGCAATACAGTGCAATACAATGCAATACAATACAATACAATACAATGCATTGTGATGTCATGCAACACAACACAAACAACACAACAATCACAACAACACAACACAAGAATCACAACAACACAACACAACACAACACAACATTCACAACCCAAACAACACAACGCAGCACAACATTCACCCAAACAACACAGAGCAACACAACATTAACAGCACAATAACACAACACAACATTCACAGCCCCACAAAAACACAACACAACACAACATTCACAACAACACAATGCAACACAGCAATCACAACACAACACAACAATCACAACACAACACAACAATCACAACACAACAATCACAACACAACACAACATTCACAACCCAAACTACACAGCACAACACTCCACTCTTGGCGCCACGCCTGGCTGTGTGTCCCCAGCAATGACTACAAGTCCAGCGGGACGGAGAAGGGTCCCCGGGACGAGGAGGAGGGGCTGAAGCCCCTGGACCACCCTGCCCACATCTCCGAGAGACGCACAGGCAGCATGTCCGTCCTCAAGCTGGGTGTCGATGACCCCCTGGTCACCAAGAGAGGTCAGTCCTCAACGCACACACCGTCATGAGAAGCAGGACACACACACAAGACACAAGATGCAACAATACATAGTTATCTGTAAAAGAGAAATTGTTGGCACTTTTGATGATAAAAACAGTGACATACTAAAACAACAAAACAAAACAGCAACAACACAGCATGCATGGATGTTTGTGATTGGCACTGCTGTATTCTGTGTGTGTGTGTGTGTGTGTGTGTGTGTGTCTGTGTGTAGCCATGGCGATAGCGCTGGGCAACTTGTACCATGATGACCTGGATGTGGACCTCAGTGAGGTGGCCGGAGTACTAGCCGCCGCCAACATCCTGGGCTTCAGACAGCTGGTGCAGGGGTGCGTCTGTCCCTCTGTCCATCTGTCCCTCTATCTGTCCCTTTGTCCATCTGTCTGTCCATCTGTCTGTCCCTCTGTCTGTCCATCTGTCCCTCAATCTGTCCCTTTGTCCATCTGTCTTTCCCTCTGTCTGTCCATCTGTCCCTCAGTCTGTCCCTTTGTCCATCTGTCTTTCCATCTGTCTGTCCATCTGTCCCTCAATCTGTCCCTTTGTCCATCTGTCTGTCCATCTGTCTGTCCATCTGTCTGTCCCTCTATCTGTCCCTTTGTCCATCTGTCTGTCCCTCTGTCTGCCCCTCTGTCTGTCCCTTTGTCCATCTGTCTTTCCATCTGTCTGTCCCTCAATCTGTCCCTTTGTCCATCTGTCTTTCCATCTGTCTGTCCCTCGATCTGTCCCTTTGTCCATCTGTCTTTCCATCTGTCTGTCCCTCTATCTGTCCTTTTGTCCATCTGTCTTTCCATCTGTCTGTCCCTCGATCTGTCCCTTTGTCCATCTGTCTGTCCCTCTGTCTGTCCCTCTATCTGTCCCTTTGTCCATCTGTCTGTCCCTCTGTCTGCCCCTCTGTCTGTCCCTTTGTCCATCTGTCTTTCCATCTGTCTGTCCCTCTGTCTGTCCCTCTATCTGTCCCTTTGTCCATCTGTCTGTCCCTCTGTCTGCCCCTCTATCTGTCCCTTTGTCCATCTGTCTTTCCATCTGTCTGTCCCTCTATCTGTCCTTTTGTCCATCTGTCTGTCCATCTGTCCCTCAATCTGTCCTTTTGTCCATCTGTCTGTCCATCTGTCTGTCCCTCTGTCCCTCAATCTGTCCTTTTGTCCATCTGTCTGTCCATCTGTCTGTCCCTCTATCTGTCCCTTTGTCCATCTGTCTGTCCCTCTATCTGTCCCTTTGTCCATCTGTCTGTCCCTCTGTCTGTCCCTTTGTCCATCTGTCTGTCTGTCTGTCCCTCTATCTGTCCCTTTGTCCATCTGTCTGTCTGTCTGTCCGTCCGTATCCTGGGTTTCACACAGCTGGTTCAGGGGTACTTCTGGTATTTCTTTGTAGCGTTAAAACTGAAAGCATGTTGGCCACAATGTTTAATCGAGTTTTTGTTTTGAAATCCTCATCAGTTTTTCATTTGGTTACCTGAGACTGCAGGTTTGATCATACGTACAGAAGGGTGATGAAAATATGTGTGAGAGAATCGCAATGATTATGCCAGAATTATAAGGCGATCTTGAATGCAGAAGGTAGTGCAAACTCAGTGTAAACTTTTTTTTAAGTATGTTGTAATATGGACACACTTTGATTTTACCATAATCAGGCTGGTAACACTTTATTTATTATTCTTCTTTTTTTTTCAAAACTCTATTCCAAATAAACAGGTGTGTAAGGTTTGGTGTTGACATATACATCTCACTAGCTCTGGCCATCAGGTGATGACCGCCTCTTAAAAATTCCCTCCTACAGAACCAGATCATATGGAAAACGCACCTTCTCTTTCCAGGGTTCTTCCGCATGGAACTCACTCCCGTTTCCTGTCCATCATGCTGTTTCTTGCCCTTCTTTCAAAACCTCTTTGAAAAACCCATTTATTTCCAGCTGTTCAGATCAGTAAATAACTCCTTGTCTTCACTTTTATGTTTGAATCAAGTTTATTTTTTACTTCTATTGTTTTTTTCTATTTTTAAATGTATACATGTTGATATGCCGTGAATGATTGGGATGTGCGTGTATGTGCGCCTGTGTGTGTCTACATCTTGTGTGGAGTGGGTGTGGGTTTGTGGGATGGAGTTGGAACGGGATGATTTGTGTGTGCAGGTGTGTTAGTGTGTTTTTAGTATGCACGCATCATTGCATTTTTTATTGTAGACACCCAGGGCTTTTGTATCATTAGATTTGGCGTACCAAATGTCCTTTTATTATGAAATACACAGGTGTCTTAACATGTAGAAATGACACTGATGAACAGTGAAGTGTTCCTGTGTACACAGGTGTGTAATGTGCACATGTGTGTGATGAACAGTGAAGTGTTCCTGTGTACACAGGTGTGTAATGTGCACATGTGTGTGATGAACAGTGGTGTGTTCCTGTGTTCACAGGTGTGCAGAAATCATGTTGAAATCCATCAGCTGCCGCACTGTGTGTCGTTACCACCTGGCTGCTTCCAAGGTACTGGTGCCAGTCCCTGTGTCGACTGCTCTGTGTGTGTGTGTGTGTGTGTGTGTGTGACTTACTTGACTTGACTTGACTGGACTGGACTTGAGTGTGTGTGTGTGTGTGTGTGTGTGTGTGTGTGTGTGTGTGTGTGTCTCAGTGTGTGTATTTGTGCATGTTTTTATGTTTTAATGAGTTAGCCTGCGCTGTCCGTTGATAAGAGCCTGTTCCTGTGTATACACTGTGATAGGTAAAACAGATTATCATGTTCTTTATGAGTGTGTGCTCACATAAGAAATTTATGGATATACTTAGATATCTGCATATGCACTTTTCTAAATGTGTGTGAGTAATTTCTCAGATTTTGAGCGTGCAGTGTAAGTCTCTTTTGCTTTGTATTATTCACGTTTAGTTTTCTTTTTTCTTTTTTCTTTTATTCTTCACAATGTGTAAAGGAGTAAGGGAGAGTGTGGTTGTTGGGATAAAAGTGCACAGAAAACAGAAGAGGCCATGTGCAGTGTGTTTTTAGTGTGGAATGTGTGGTGTTGGAAGTTGTTGGTGTGCACTGTAAACAGAAGACATCAGTGTGTGTGTACTGCTGACAAAGACACCGGTACATGTTTACTGCAGCAGAAGACATCAGTGTGTGTACTGTAGAGGAAAACACCAGTGTGTGTGTACTGTAGAGGAAGAAATCATCGCGTTTGTACTGTAGAGGAAGACATCAGTGCATGTGTACTGTAGCGGAAGGCATCAGTGTGTGTTTTTGTAGTGGAAGACACCCGTGTAAGTGTACTGAAGCAGAAGACATCAGTGTGTGTGTACTGTAGATGAAGACATCAGTGTGTGTGTACTGAAGAGAAAGACATCAGTGTGTGTGTACTATGGAGGTAAACATCAGTGTGTGTGTACTGTAGAGAAAGACATCAGTGTGTGTGTACTGTAGAGAAAGACATCAGTGTGTGTGTGTACTGTATGTGTGTGTGTGTTTTCAGTATCAACAGGAAAATGTGGTGCTGGCCTGTGAGCGATGGCTGGACCTCAACCTGATCCCCAAGGTAAGGTCACCCACGTACCTCACCTGTCCTCACCCTCCACAGTTACCTGTACTCCTTCTTCTTGGCAGTCACTCTCCTTCCTCTTCGTCACGTCAACTTGTGGCTAGAAATTCCCAGACAAGTTTCAGTTGTCCTAGGGACAAGTAGACAAAAAAGAGAGTTTTATTGCATGATTTATGGCAGTCAGTGATGATAGCCGTCTTTAAAACAGAGCAGTGGCAGCAGTAACACTGACCTAACTGACAGGCACTATTGCCAAGTAGTTAGAGCACTGGACTTTTCAGTCCTGGGATTCTGGGTCTGAATGTCAGCCCTGTGTGGTGGGTTCAGGGTAGAGGTCTGTGCCTGGACCTCCTTCATGAATATACATTCAGAACATCAAGTTTATAGTTGCTTGCTCTGTGGTGATGTGACAGTGTAACAGATGAAAGAACCATTGTATGTTCACGTCTTCTAGTTATGATGACATCCATCACATATTCAGTATGTACATGTGACAGGACAGGACTTTATACGATTTTCTTTTCGTATAAGATTTTCTTGTTGTCCTGTTCATCGATATCTGTGTTGTATTGTGACATGTTCCAAATAAAATACTGTTTAAACCAAAGAACCATGGAAGGGTGTGACAGTTATTCATTTTTTTTCTAATTTCGTTTGTGACTTAAAATGTTTATTTTTCTTACCTGAATGTTTTTTTTGTTTTTTACATGATGTTCATATGAACATAGTAGTCAAGGAAGGGTAAGCCAGTTACCTGTTTATCTCTACAAAACTTATTCGTCTGTTGACAAGCATATGAATGAGCGTCTGAAAATTTCCTGTTGTAATTGTTTGGAGCAGACACCAGAATTGTTTTGACTGTAGTGAACTGAATGACGGGGCAGTGTTTGTGTGGCAGCTGTCGATGCAGATCCAGCTGAGGGAGATCAGCATGGAACTGCTGCAGAAGATCCTCAAGTCCCACAGGTGAGGACAGGTGTTTGGGACGCAGGTGTGTGATGAACAGTTACGTTTGTGTGTGTTTGTACCTGTCCATATATAGTTTGCTATGTACGTTGTGCTTTGTGTGTACTTTTGATGCATTGTCTTGTCACAGTTTGTAATATTTTCTGACGGGCGCAATAGCCGAATGGTTAAAGCGTTGGACTGTCAATCTGAGGGTCCCGGGTTCGAATCACGGTGACGGCGCCTGGTGGGTAAAGGGTGGAGATTTTTACGATCTCCCAGATCAACATATGTGCAGACCTGCTAGTGCCTGAACCCCCTTCGTGTGTATATGCAAGCAGAAGATCAAATATGCACGTTAAAGATCCTGTAATCCATGTCAGCATTCGGTGGGTTATGGAAACAAGAACATACCCAGCATGCACACCCCCGAAAACGGAGTATGGCTGCCTACATGGCGGGGTAAAAACGGTCATACACGTAAAAGCCCACTCGTGTGTATACGAGTGAACGCAGAAGAAGAAGAAGTAATATGTTCTCAGTTGGTCTTACCTGCATGCTGTGATGGATGATGTCATGTATTGTGATGTGTTCTTGTTGAGTTATTGTATTGTAAAGCGTTTTGAGTGAAATTATTTGATTAGGCACTATATGAATAAAGTTATTATTATTATTATCATTATTATTATTATTATTATCTGTACCTTACCAGCATGTGCCTGTGTTTACACTGAAGAGTCCTGGTTACAGTGATCATACAGTGATTCACAGATTGTTGGTACCATGATCTTGTGTGTGTGTTTGTGTGTGTGTGTTATTGTGTGTGTGTGTGTTGTCATGTGTGTGTGTGTTGCTGTGTGTGCGTTGCCATGTGTGTGTGTGCGTTGCCATGTGTGTGTACGTGCAGCTTGCATGAAGAGAAGGTGGGTACAGTGGGCACAGGTCACTGTTTCAGGCTGTTTGTGTACAACGAGTACAGCGTGTTTCGAACCCTGGCCTACTGGCTGTTCCTGCAGATGAACCCAGACATCCAGCTGATGCCTTCCCACTCCACCGTCCTCTCCTTCTTCAACAGGTCAGCCTCCCCCCATGCCCCCTCCCCGCCCCCCCCCCCCCCCTACACACACCCCTCTCCCTCTCACTCCTCCATCCTCTCCTTCTTCAACAGGTCAGCCTCCCCCCATGCCCCCTCCCCGCCCCTCCCCCCCCCTACACACACCCCTCTCCCTCTCACTCCTCCATCCTCTCCTTCTTCAACAGGTCAGCCTCCCCCCATGCCCCCTCCCCGCCCCTCCCCCCCCCCTACACACACCGCTCTCTCACTCCTCCATCCTCTCCTTTTTTAAAGGTTCAGTCTCCTCCCCCCCACCGCCCACACCCATTCCCGCCCACCCCCCTCCCTCCCATCGACCCCCTCTCCCACCATCATCCTGTCCTCTGCAACCGTTAGGCCTCCTCCCCTCCCACGCCCCCCCCCCACAACCATTGCCACCCCCACCCCCTCTCACACCATCATCCTGTCCTCTTCAACCGTTAGGCCTCCTCCCCCCCTCCCCTCCCCCACAACCCCCCCCCAACCATTGCCACCCCCACACCCCTCTCTCTCCGTCGTCCTGTCTTCCTTCAACAGTTCAGCCCCCTCCCCACACTCCCCTGTCTCACTGCCTCGTTCACATTGAGCTGTGTCCGTGCAGTGTTGATTTTTTTTTGCAGAATAGTGCATGTGATGATAGTTGTACTGACATGTGATGATAGTTGTACTGACATGTGATGATAGTTGTACTGACATGTGATGAATGTGTGCAGTCTCCCCAAGACCAACTCTTTCCTGGAGTCGGACGAAGGCCGTGTTTATCTTCCCCTGTTCCAGTCCATGCGTCTGCATGGCGTCACTGACAGTCAGTGGTCTCCCTTGCTTTCTCCTCTGTCTCTTTCTCCTCCCACCATCATCATCGTCATCATCTTTTATCTCTTTCTCTTTCATCATCTCCATGATCATCATCGTCATCATCTTTTATCTCTTTCTCTTTCACCATCTCCATGGTCATCATCGTCATCATCTTTCTCTTTCACCATCTCCATGATCATCATCGTCATCATCTTTCTCTTTCACCATCTCCATGGTCATCATCGTCATCATCTTTCTCTTTCACCATCTCCGTGATCATCATCGTCATCATCTTTCTCTTTCACCATCTCCGTGATCATCATCGTCATCATCTTTCTCTTTCACCATCTCCATGATCATCATCATCATCATCTTTCTCTTTCACCTTCTCCGTGTTCATCATTGTCATCATCTTTATTGTCATCATCATCATCTTTGTTACCATCTCCCAGATCATCATCATCATTGTCTTTATCATCATCATCCTTACCATTATCATCATGATCTTTATAATCATTGTAATCATCTTTATTGTCATCATCACCATAATCGTTATCATCATCATAATCTTTCTCATTGACCATTGTCATAATTTTTCTCTTACACCTTCTTCTTGAGCATATTTTGTGTTGATTTACTATCCTGTCATGTGTTGATGTATGGTCCATGTTGATATATCACATCAGCTGTTTACGTACATATGATTTGTTGGTATATATGTCTTACGTTGTCCTATGTCTCTCTCAGGTTGCAACATTCAAGATGTGCGTACTTAAAATGTGTGACGTAGGATAGAGTACATGTTTGTTGCTATACACATCATATTTTGATGTGTTGATGTGTCAGTTATGATGGGGAATGTATTTGTTGGCGTACAGATCCTATGTTGATGTGTTGATGTATCAGTTATTATAGAGGATGTATTTGTCGGTGTACGTATCTAATATTGTTGCGTCAATCCAGGGCGTGGTGATGTGTGTAGACGTATGACATCTTCATACGTCGATGGTGTGTTGATGTGTATAGAATCTAATATGTTGATGTTGAATGATGTTTTCCCCACAGCCTGCAACATTCAGGACATACAGATGATGAACATCCTGCCCCAGCCATGGCTTATCTCCCTTCTGTCTCAACACTACCACTCTGTGAGTTCTCTGCCCTTGCATCTCCCAATCTTCCCTTGATTTACGCTTTCTATGTTACACTTGCTTGATAAAAAATGTGTTTTATTTGTTCTGCTACTGTCTTGCTCTCCCTTCCTTTCTTGAAGCCATTTGATAGTTTTCAGCTTTGTCTTTTCTTTCCATTCCACAGTGTCTTTGTCTGTCCTTTTTCTTGAAAAGTCTCTCTCTCTGTCTCTCTCTCTCTCTCTCTCTGTGTGTGTGTGTGTGTGTGTGTGTGTGTGTGTGTGTGTGTGTGTGTTCAATAGTAGTCAGTGTATATGACTGTATGCCTTTTTTTTTTTTTTTTTTTTTTAATAGCAATCCAGGAAGTATAAATCAATTTTCCAGATAAGATTATATGTGTGGGTGTTTAATCATGGACAAACTCTTGTACGTTTTAGTTAATGTTCGATTATTGTGACAAAATTTCTGGGTTTTTTTCTTGATCTGTTTTATATTTGTATGCCTTTTTCCTTATCATATAAGTCAATGTGTGTGAATGTCTTTCACATACAGGTCTGTGTGAATGTGCTTTTCTTTTTCTACATGAGTGCATGTGTGTGTGTTTTTTTCTGTGCGTATGTGAATGTGTGGTTGTTGTTTTTTCCATAAAAGTAACTCTGTGATTGTGTGTGTGTGTGTGTGTGTGTGTGTGTGTGTGTGTGTGTGTGTGTTTTCTCACATGTGTCTGTCTGTATGTGTATTTGTTTTGCACCCAAGTTTCTGTGTTTTGTCTTTTCATCTTGAAAGTCTTAGTTTTTATGTCTTTTTCCATATGTGTGTGTGTGTGTGTGCACATGTGGGTGCGCATGTGTGTGTGTATGTGTGTGTATGCATTTATGTGTGTATGTGTGTGTGTATGTGTGTGTGTGTACAAACCACGCTGCCTGCTAACTGTTGTGTATGATGTGTTGCCATGACAACCTCAGCTGCAGGGAGGAGGAGACATGACCATCAGAGACTTTCACTCTGCTGCTGTGCGTCAGGGCTTCATTGTGGATGATGTGAGTTCTGCTTGTGTGTGTGTGTGTGTGTGTGTGTGTGAGAGAGAGAGAGAGAGGCTGCGTGTGAGGCTGTGTGTGCAGGGGTACAGTAGTGAGTACAGCACTGTGACACCAGTGGTGTGTGGTCAGGCCACCTCAGATGTCTTAAAAGACTAATTTTGTTTCTTGATGACATGGTAGCGCATTACTTGCTCTTTTTGTTACATGATCATGTGTTTGCACCCATTCATGATAATGATACAGATACTGATGTAGCACCTATCACCGGCCAGAGACCAAGCTCAAAGTGCTTTACAAACACAGGATCATTTGCACCTACCTGGGTAGAGCCATCTGACAGCTGGGCACTCATTGTTTCCTTTGTCATTCAATCAGGTTTAAGTCATGCACGCACGCACTCACACAAACATCTAACAGTTTACGTTGTGGGGCCATTTTCTTATTTACCCCACCATGTAGACAGCCATACTCCATTTTCGGGGGTGTGCATGCAGAGTATGTTGTTGTTTCCATAACTTACTGAACCCTGACATAGATTACAGGATCTTTTATCTTCTGTGTGCATACACACAGGAAGGGGGTTCAGGCACTTGCTAGCAGGTCTGCACATATGTTGAACTGGGAGGTCAGAAAAATCTCCATCCATAACTCACTGGCTGTGGCGGGGATCAAACTCAGGAAACTCGGGCAGGGATCCAGTGTTCTAACCATTTGACCACTGCACCCATCATGAGGGGCAACGGCCGGTACTTGAATGAATTATCTGACGGGCACAATGGTTGAGTGGTGAAAGCATTGGACTTTCAATCTGAGGGTCCTGGATTCGAATCTTGGTAACAGTGCTTGGTGGGTAAAAGGTGGAGATTTTTTCGATCTCCCAGGTCAACATATGTGCAGACCTGCTTGTGTCTGAACCCCTTTGTATGTATACGTAAGCAGAAGATCAAATACACACGTTAAAGATCCTGTAATTCATGTCACAGTTAGGTGGATTATGGAAATGAGAACATGGCCACCATGCCCATGCCTGAAAACAGAGTATAGATGCCTATACATAGCAGGGTAAAAACAGTCATGCACGTAAAAGCCCACTCATGTACATACAAGTGAACGTGGGAGTTGTAGCCCATGAATGAAGAAGAATAGTAAGAAGAATGAATTCTGTGCACCAGTGTGGGTATCTGGGTGTGTGTTGCGTGCAGGAGCCGCACTACCACTCAGAGGTGTTGTCTCTGCACGGCTTCCACTTTGAACTGAAGGCAGTGAGGGAGGACGTGGCTACCAGCACTTATGTCATCTCCATGGAGGTGTGTGTGTGTGTGTGTGTGTGTCTGTGTGTGTGTGTGTGTGTGTGTGTGTGTGTGTGTGTGTGTGTGTGTGTGTGTGTGTGTGTGTGTGTCTGTGTGTGAGTGAGTGAGTGTGTGTGTGTGTGTGTGTATGTGTGTGTGTGTGAGTGAGTGAGTGTGTGTGTGTGTGTGTGTGTGTGTGTGTGTACACACCCAGCTGTCTGTGAATTGAATGTGTGTGTGTGTGTCTGTGTGTGAGTGTGTGTGTGTGTGTGTGTGTGTGTGTGTGTGTGTGTGTGTGTGTGTGTGTGTGTGTGTGTGTGTGTGTGTGTGTGTGTGTGTGTGTGTGTGTGTGTGTACACACCCAGCTGTCTGTGAATTGAATGTGTGTGTGTGTCTGTGTGTGAGTGTGTGTCTGTGTGTGAGTGTGTGTGAGTGTGTGTGTGTGAGTGTGTATGTCTGTGTGTGTGTGAGTGAGTGTGTGTGTGTGTGTGTGTGTGTGTGTGTTTGTGTGTGTGTGTGTACACACCCAGCTGTCAGTGAATTGAATGTGTGTGTGTGTGTGTGCGTTTGTGAGTATGCGTGTATGTGTGTGTAAATGCCCAACTGTCTGTGAATTGAACATGTGTGTGTGTGTGTGAATGTGTGTGCATGTCCGTGTGTGTGTGTGCGTGTCCGTGTGTGTGTGTGTATGTGCAT
>NC_134894.1:2950014-2965014 GCF_041734735.1 Babylonia areolata | reverse complement strand
AATGCATACAGCAGCCAGGGGTTGGGTTACGCGTTCCTGTGTGAAACTGAAGACTTGTGTATAGAGGAAGCAGTCGATGTGCAAGCAGTTAGGGAAGCTCTGGCTGAATTTAGGGAAAGGCAGTAACCTAGACAATGCACAGTCAGCCGTGGAGTTGGCTATTGAGGAAGAAAATTTGGATGCCGACATTGAGGCTGCTTCAGTGTTCATGGAGAAAGCAACAAAGAGCTGACCCATCGCTCTAAACACGCTTATCAGCCTTGAGGGTCGGTCGTGATGATGTTCGGTCACATTCACCAGAAAGCTCAACCACTGTGGAAGCAAAATTACTAAAACTTGAACTTCCAAACTTTAGCGGAGACATTCAAATCTGGACTCCTTTCTGGGAACAGTTTGAAGCCGTGGACAAAAGTGATCTTCCAGAAATTACTAGATTTTCCTACCTACGGTCCCTTCTAGAGGGAGAAGTGAAGGCATCAGTTCAGGGACTCTCTCTCAAAGCAGCAAATTACAAACAGCTTGTGAGTTGCTGAAGCAGAGATACGGCAGACCAGAGCGCATCATTTTCACGCACGTTCAAGATTTGCTGGCGCTTGAAGTGTTTGAGGTGCAGTCATTGCCACTGAATGATACAGCAGGCTCCGAGAGTGATGAGCTTTGTCCTGCGGTTTGTTCATAATTTGAGAGCTTCGACTGATCAAAGGAGACAAGGTGATCTATCCTTTAAGGAGTTTTCTGAGGCAAACATCCAGTGCACAGAGTGTCTATGACCGAGAAGTGAAAGCTCTGAGAAACGGTGAGCCAGTTTCCCGTAAATCTTCTATCTTCAAACTGTCCCCATTTCTGGGACAGGATGGTTTACTCCGTATCCAGGGAAGGCTTCAGTTTGCAGGCTTGCCAATTGAAGCTCAGCATCCGATCACAGTGCCTACAGAACACCTGGGTTTGCTGTTACCACGTCATGTTCATTCAACCATGAAGCATGCTGGTGTGAATAGCATGTTGGTACAGCTTTGAGACCAGTTCTGGAGTGTGGGTGCATGGCACGTCTGCAAAGAAGTGAAAAGGGAATGCGTGTCTTGTCAGCGTTTAGACGCTCCTTGTGGTGCTCAAACCATGGCACCCTTACCAGAGCTGAGAGTCCAGCAGGCACCCCCCTTTACTGTGACAGGGTTAGATCATGCTGGACCATTGGACTGTTGTGATTTTCCTGTTCACTTGTGCCGTTATCAGAGCAGTACATTTAGAATTGATGGATACCATGTCTTGTGAGGTGACTGTCATGGCTCTTCGTCGCTTCTTCGCCCGTAGAGGGATGCCTTCGGTGTTGATGTCAGACAATGCAAAGGGCTTTCAAGTAGCGAGAGCCCAGTTGATGGTTAGTCTGAGTTCTGATGCTCCAGAGTGGAAATTCATAGCTCCTTGTGCTCCATGGTGGGGAGGCTGGTGGAAGAGATTGGTCTCTTCAGTGAAATCTGCTCTGAAAAGGTCCCTGGGTAAGAGGTCTGTCCAGCAAGAGCTGGAAACACTTCTACATGAAGTTGAGGCTTGGATTAATGCAAGGCCTCCTACACTGGTAGGAGATGAACTGGATTCGGGAACCCCTTTGACCCCTGCTCATTTCTTATTGGGCCGGTCGTCTTTCTCCAGTGATGGTGGACCCGAGGGATGTGTCGGTCAGTCACCCTGATCTCATGGAAAGGCAAGAGTTGAGCCATCAGCTGTTTGATCAGTTTTGGTTCTGCTGGGTGAATGAGTACATTCACAACCTCCCCCCTTGTAAGGGTGGACCAGTCAAGAGCAGTGTCCAAGTGGGCTCTGTGGTTCTGGTTAAGGGTGAGGGAAGGACTAGACTGGAATGGCCCATAGGGATTGTGCAGGCAGTGCATCCTGGGAAAGATGGTTTGGTTCGGGCAGCGGATGTGAAAACTGCAAAAGGTGTTGTCACCAGACCAGTACAGAAAATCCATGACCTTTAGTTAACTGAGACCAAGAGGGAACCCTCACTGCCCCCTATTTTGATCACAGAAAAACAAAGTCCAAAAGAGATTTTTGAAAAAAACTGAGTCAGATGCATTCACAAAACAGTTTGGATACTGATACAAACACACGCAGTAGTGATAATGATGAAAGCTCTACTAGACCCTCGGATAATGTTCAGGACCTTCAGTAGGCTATGTGTCAAGCCATGGATGTTCTGTGAAAAAACCTGTGAAATTAGACTTGTAAGCCAAGTGTGCTATTTTCAAATTTATGATGTTCAAGACGGTTGTGTCAAAAAAGTGCTAACCTATTAATACCATTATGTTCACAGACTGTGCAGGGAGAAAGAAGACATTTGCAAGAACAGAAACAGTGTGAACTTTTCTCTTTATTTCCAAACTCAAAGTATAATAAATCAGTTCTTAATTGAAAATTGTTTCAAAGCGTAATCTATATTAAGCCTCTATTTCAGTCTAGTATTATCTCGGAATATTATTTGTCCTCCAAAGTGTTAATAGGAAGGATAAAAGTGTGTATTTCATTATTTGTGTTTCTCTGAAGTAATGGATGAGTTAGTGTTAGAGTCTGGGAGACTCCAAGGTGGGGAGAATGTTGCTTATTGCATTGCCAATAATTTGTATTTGTAGTTTAGGTCCACAACGGAAGTTGATTCGATATTAATCTTCCTACAATGCCCTTTTTTGTTTTACACTTACTCAAGGGTTGGAGTCGGAAAAAGAAAGTAAAATAAATGTTGGAACTTTCACTGAACGTTTCGTGTGCTGTTCGTAAGTACGAAACTTTTCTGCACATGTCCCACGGCCACAGACAACCTTTTTTTCTTTTCTTTCTTTTTATTTTTTTTTTTACGTTACTGTCTTTTTTCTTCTTCATGTTTCCTGTCATTATAATAATCTACAGCAATTGTTATAAAGATATATAGGCTAATATTGCTTCTCAACGTCAAATGCAGTATTGGACAGAACAAGCCCGCGTGAACTGCATGCTTGGGTCATTATGATTAATGACGTCAAACTTTCCACCGTTGTCTGACGTCAAAAGAAGAACTGTGACGTATAACTGCTTGAGCCTCGTTTTCAAGCAGATTTCAGAGTGAACGGACAACGACAGCCATGGCCAACCACTTCGCTCAGAAATCGTCCATCCGTCTGCCAAAGTCCGAGATGACACCCAATTCCTGCTCCACTATTTCTCTCAGCACGGCCGGCCACCGGGTTCGAACGTACCGCTGGCGATACCTGCAGCTGATCAAAGACGGCCTGATCTGGTTGACAGGCAAACGGACCCGAAATGCCCGCACATCTGACTCGGCAAGGTCAGTCACGGAGTCCGCGGCCAAGCCCCGCCGTGGGTGGGCGAGGAAAGGCCTCAAGGCAGCGAGTGGCCGCGGCAGCAGAAGGAGGGTGACGGTCAGAAAAGGCGCAGCCCTCAAACCCAAGAAAAGCGCGACGCGGTCCCGGGGCCAAAAGCGAACGTGCAATGTCAAGCGGGGCTTCAAGGTGGCTGCCAGGTCCAAACACCGCCTCCCAGCCCCACGTTCCAAACGCTCCAGGCGCACCAAGGTGCAGCAGCGGCGGCGGACATTCGGTAAGGACATCCTGGTCCCCCTGCCCGCCGCTTCCAAGTCCAGCAGCACCCACACCGCGCCCCGCAGAGGTCCGGCTGGTGACAAACACAGCGTCACCTGCTGCGTCAAACGCAGGAAACCCAAGGCAGCCTGGAAGGGAAGACGTATGGTGACCAGGAGCGTGTCCAGCCGTCAGTTGGCTCTAGGGATGGTGGATGATGACTATAACCTTTCCTCCTACCCTGATCCTCCTGCTCTTGGTCTGAAAGACGAACACTTCCAGTGAGGACCTGGCCATGTTTCGCGCTTCTTTGTTCCATGTAGGTGTGATTACACATGTACGTGCGCGTGCGCGCGCGAGCGAAAACACACACACACACACACACACACACACACACACACACACACACATCAAATGTCTTTGTCATGATCATCGAGTGGAAGGGGCGTGTGCTGGCAGCATAAACTTCTGAGAACTGTCGGCTGCACACATGTGGCTTCATAGTTTCCTCTTGTATTGCTAAATCCATGTCCATGCATTTTCCTGCATTTGTATTAATTGACATGTTCGTTACGACGTACAAAGGTGACAAGACAGTGTGACTTAGACGTTTTGATATATTTACATATTAGTTTTTTCATTGATTCATTTACAGCGGTGACGAGACAAGACTGAATTGGGCCGACTTTTTGGGGTTATATACAGGAACCCTGAACGTTTTTATGGTTGACAGGATAACTTAATGAGCAATATTTACTTCATAATTATTGTTTATGTGAAATAAAAATTTTGATATTGACAAACGTGCTTGACGACTGTTATCTTGGAGCACTTTGTGTCTGTCCCTTTCTCAGTCTCTCACTCTCTCTGTGTCACTTTCTCTTCTTGTCCTCGGCCCCCTTCACTCTTCGACGGTCTTCTCTCTCTCTCTCTCTCTCTCTCTCTCTCTCTCTCTCTCTCTCTCTCTTCCTCCCTCTCTCTCCTTTTCTGTCCTTCACCTCGTTTCTCTTCTTGTCCTCGTCCCCCTTCACTCTTTCTTCGACGGTCTTCACTCTCTCTCTCTCTCTCTCTCTCTCTCTCTCTCTCTCTTCCTCCCTGTCTCTCCTTTTCTGTCCTTCACCTCGTTTCTCTTCTTGTCCTCGTCCCCCTTCACTCTTTCTTCGACGGTCTTCACTCTCTCTCTCTCTCCCTCTCTCTCCCTCTCTCTCCTTTTCTGTCCTTCACCCCGTTTCTCTGTTTGCCCCAGTCCCCTTCACTCTTTCTACACTGGTCTTTGTTTTGTGTCTCAGCCACTACATCCCCCCTCTCTCTCTCCCTCTCGTGTCCCCTTTCTCCCCCCCCCCCCACCCCCCTCCGCCTCCCCTCTCTTCGACTCTCCCCCCTCCTCACTTCCGGTACCCCCCCCCTCTCTCTCCCTCAACCCCTCTCTCTCCCCTCCTTTTCCTGCCCCCCACGCCCCCCTTCCTACTTTCTCCGATTTTTGTTTTCTTTTCTTTCCTCTGCACCCCAACCCCCTTCCCCACTCACCAGTTGCTTCCTTGCACAGCCTGTTTGTGTGTCCCGCTGAGGGCTTCACAACAGGGACAGGGGGTTTCTGTGGCTGCCCCTCACATCTCACCATTCTATGGATCTCCGTCACCCACCAACACTTGTCTTCTTTCAAAACGAAACTGTGTGTGTGTGTGTGTGTGTGTGTTTCTCTCCCCCACCCCCTGCTGGTGTGATTGTTGATATTTGCAACTTTTATTGTTTGGGAATGTGCATCTCTCTCTCTCTCTCTCTCTCTCTCTCTCTCTCTCTTCTACATCATCAGTCATGTGCTGTTGTGTGCTATTATGCACTATCTTTAATGTATTGTTTCGTGTGATTCGATTAGAGCCAATGATTTGGGGAGTTTGCGCCATGTAGAAACCACACGTGCATATCATTGTTATCATCATCATCATCAATAATTTATTTTGCACATACACCAACACGACTGAAACGATCAGAGGGTGACAACAGGGACACGGGGCACACAGGTCTGCAGGGGGAAGGTCGGGGAGGGCACAGGTCAACGAGAGTCTGCTGGGCGGGCAGACAACAACTGTCATCAGTGCCAGAAAACAGTGACAGCAAAACAAAACTCTACTGCCCAAAATGTACAACTATATAATCATTACTCATTCTCATTTAGTGAACGTGCATACGTATTTAAAAGAAGACAGAATGCTTTCCCATGAAACTGCGACAATTTTATACACAGTAAGGTAGTCTTCAACTTTAGAATAAAACACAGAGATTGATGACGCGACCACCCGTGTGATCAGCAGTCAAAATGGCTTGCAGGTGGTTGCTCTGGCTGTGATCGGCTGAGCTTACTGTAGTGGGAAAGTAGTGGTCGTACAGCTTAGCTGAGGGTTCCATTCAACTTAGCGCATCGAGGTGAGCCTAAGACACCCTTTGTTTTTCGTCTAAACAGCCCCCCTGAGTTTAGTATTCTAAAGTTGAACATTACCCACATTCACCTGTTCAATACTAAATCGTAAAAGCCCCAAAAAGTGTTAACAATTGTAACACGTTGAAAAAAAAAATGAAAAAAAGAAAAACATGTCCATCAGAATGAAAACACACGGACAGCAAACTGTGACAGAATGGTTTCTAACAGGAGAGAGGCGGCAAGGGACAAAACTCCATCTCCCAAGGAAGGGAGATATTTGCAAACACACCCTCATCCCTCTTCAATATTACAGGTATACATGCAAAACACTCAGACTGGTCTGTTATGTGTGTTGTGTCTCTTTAGGCCGTTGTTAAATAGAATAAACCCCCCCTAAAAAAAGAAAAAAAAAGAAAAGTGACTGCAGACAGGTGTCAGTGCCAGAGGACCAGGACAGCAGACAGGTGTTGTCAGTGCCAGAGGACCAGAACAGCAGACAGGTGTCAGTGCCAGAGGACCAGAACAGCAGACAGGTGTCAGTGCCAGAGGACCAGAACAGCAGACAGGTGTCAGTGCCAGAGGACCAGGACAGCAGACAGCACTGTCAGCAGGGTACACAGCGGATCAGCAAGGACGGTGCCGGAACCTCCTCCCTGGGAGCCAGCTGCCGGGTTGGTTGGGGGCCGGGGGGTTTGGGGGGCTAGGGGGTCTTCTGGGACCAGTGGTTCCACGGGGATGTTTGCTTGTCCCTGATTTGAACCCGGTGGTGCTGAAAAACAACAACAACCAAAGTTTGAATATAACACCTCCACGATCACGATCATCTTTTTCGTGGCAGGGAAAACATGAAAGGGGAGTAACCTACGACGCCGGCCGGACTTCAAACAGAAATGAATTGGTAAATGATTAATTACATAAACATGGCTGTGCCAAACATAGTCTCCCGCCATACCATGAACATGCAGTCTGTACAAGATGATTTTGTCTGGTAATCCCAAAGTAAATTTGTTAAATGTCCTGACTAAGCGCGTTGGGTTACGCTGCTGGTCAGGCATCTGCTTGACCGAACGCAGTGACGCATCCTTGAGCTACTGATACTGATACTGATTCTGTTACAGCCATCGGGGAAGTGACTTTAAACTGACTGTGTCCAGGGCTCGGCACAGGAAGGCGGAGCTCAGTCTTCTTCCGTCCCTTTAAGTTTAACCTTCCCCGACTGAAATCAGGTACATATTCACAAACTTGGAGTGAGGAAAATCGGAGTAAAACACCTTTCCCAAGGACACAACACTATGCCGAAACTGGGCACGAACTCTGCTGGGTCTGAGGTCCAACGCCTGACCGATTCTTCCACGGTGCCTCTCGGGGAGGGGAGGGGAGGGGCGGGGGGGGGTGGGGTGGGGTGGGGTGGGGTGGGGAGTCTTACAGGAGACTGAACGAGTTTTCCAGAGACAACAGTCAACAGCCCAACAGTCAGACACGCACCAATGACTGTGCATTTCAAAACAGTTTTTCGCCTGAGACTTTCGCGTGCACAGAGTAAGGTGATCAGTAGATGGACGAGGTGGTCGACAATGTGAATGATTATGTTGAAAGATTAGAACCCCGAGAACATGTCATGGCAAAGCAGGGACAGTTCATACTGAATGCGTCCTTCAACAGTGTTGTGCTATATGCACATTGCAGTTTCAGTTTCTCAAGGAGGCATCACTACGTAACACGACACATAATCGCCGGATGCAATCCAGTATCAGTATCAGTAGCTCAAGGAGGCGTCACTGCGTTCGGTCAAATCCATATACGCTACACCACATCTGCAGCGTAACCCAACGCGCTTAGTCAGGCCTTGAGAAATAAAATAAAATAAAATAAAATAAAATAACAAAAATCAAAAATCAAAAATCCAGGAAACCCGATAGTACCGTCTGTTTGCTTTGATGATAAACCTGCCAGCTGAGTTGTGCACCGTCTGTCTGAATCACAGCACTGGGCCAGCAAGCTGGAAGGACTGGTCGACACGGGACTTGGGAGATGGGACAATGAAGATTGTGCTCATGGTGATGGTCACTGGAGTGATCACTGTCCAGAGATTTTCGGTGATGGTGGTAATGACGGTGATCATAGTAACACAGTGTGTGTGTGTGTATGTGTGTGTGTGTGTGTGTGTGTGTGTGTGTTTGTGTGTGTGTGTGTGTGTGTGTGTGACTCACGGGGCGAGGTGGGGGGTGAGGGGGCCATTTTCTGGCAGAGGAATCCTGCAGGCACGTCGCAGTTGGCGTCGTTGAGCATTCCGTTGACGTTGACCTGGACACACGCCTCCTCCCCCCGCCAGTTGTTGGGCTCCCGGCTCCACGTGCTGTCACACACACACACACACACACACACACACAGACACACACACACACACACACACACAGACACACACACACACACACACACACACACACACACACACACACACGTGCACCTGGTCTTTTCAAAACACCCAGGAACAGCTAGGCATGTTGACAAAATTTTATACACGCGCAGACAGACGACCAGGCAAACATACAGGCGTTCAGTTTCAGTTTCAGTTTTAAGGAGGTGTCAAAGTGTGTGGACTGATCCATATACGCTAGACGACAACAACTTTAAAAGAAAAAAAAAAGTAGCAGATATCTGATTTACGCTAGAACCCAATACAGTAGTTAGGCCTTGAGAGTCTTCCATAAGTTGGTACGAAATATGAACATGAAACAAACAAAACAAATATATAATCCACACAAGTATATAACAAAAATGACATACATAAAAAAGCAAAATAACTGAAACAATATAATGCAAAAGGCGTAATAGAGAGAAAACGACAGACAAAGGCGGGTACGGTGGTCAAATGGTCAGAGCTCTGCTGCCTCTGGCCCGAGTGTCCTGAGTTCCATCCTCGCCACACCCGGTGGGTTGATGTGGGTTTGTGTTTTTTGGTTTTTGTCCCATCTGCCACATCATAATATGTGTAGACCTGCTGGTGCCTCAGCTCCCTCTCGTGTGTATACGCACGCAGAAGATCAAACACACAAGTTAAAGATCCCGTAATTTGTATCAGTGTTCGGTGGGTCATGGAAAAAAAAAAGAACATACTCAGCATGCACACCCCGAAAACGGAGTATGGCTGCATACATACGATTATACATGTAAAAATGTTGCGTGCGTGTTTGTGTGTGACTGAAACCTGAACTGAATCACACAGGAAACGAATGATGAACGCCCAATGGCAGCTGTCAGTCAGCTCTACCCAGGTAGGCAGCATGCTGTGTTAATGACACCGTGTTTGTAAAGCGCTTGGAGTTGGGTCTTTGACGGAAGATATGCGCTATGTATAATTCTACCCTGTGAGATGGCGCTTCGTCCAGAATGACAGTTTGGGTGCGCGATAAAACGTGCTCGTCAGGCCAGTGTGATGACATGTTTCGGACAGGCCAGACGCTCTCGCGTCGCTATGTTGCCGAGAGTTATTGTGTTGTGATCAACGTCATGAAAGAAAGACTCAGAAAGACAAGGGGACAGACAGGCAGACGGACAGACAGACGTACACGAGTGTCTGCCCAGGGTGGTAAAGATCATCCTGCAGCCTCTCCCAGTGCCAGTCGTTCAGAGAGCGGTCCCTCAGACCGCTCCAGTACAGCAGCTCTCCGTTGGTCACGTTAGCCAGTGTGGCCACCAGCCAGTCCTGCTCACACACAGACACACAGACAAACACACACACACACACACACACACACACGCACACGCACGCACGCACACACGCACGCACGCACACAGAGTTAGACACACACAGAATCACACACACACAGAATCACACACACACACACACATACACACACACACACACACACACACACACACACACACACACACACACACACACACACACACACACACACACACATACACACACCCCTCTCCATCATACCTCCCCGACGGGCGCAATAGCCGAGTGGTTAAAGCGTTGGACTTTCAATCTAAGGGTTCTGGGTTCGAATCTCGATAACGGCGCCTGGTGGGTAAAGGGTGGAGATTTTTCCGATCTCCAAGGTCAACATAATTATGTGCAGACCTGCTTGTACCTGAACCCCATTCGTGTGTATACGCGGCAAAAAGATCAAATACGCACGTTAAAGATCATGTAATCCATGTCAGAGTTCGGTGGGTTATGGAAACAAGAACATACATGGCGGGGTGAAAACGGTCACACACGTAAAGGCCCACTGGTGTATATAGGAGTGAACGTGGGAGTTGCAGCCCACGAAGAAAGAAGAAGAAACCTCTCCCCTCATGAGATCAATGCCATCGTCGTTGTCTTCACGTCCTCATGGTCATCGTCTTCAGCGTCATTATCACTCTCATTATAGTAGTTTTTATCGACGTGATAGATGAGAGAGAATGAAGGTGGCAGACTGAAAGGCAAGAAGAGGAAGAAAGAGAAGACGGAGGAGGAGGAGGAGGAGGAGGAGGAGGAAAAGAAGACAAAATTGAGTTGGAAGAGAATGGATGGTCAGAATGTCAGGTGTGGTTTCATAAGGTAAACTTTGGTTTTCTTGCATAGCACGAACTTTTTAATGCCGATTTCAACCTGTTCCATTTTTGGAACTTGCTGCCCGTGCTGTATGAGAACTGCAGGTTTGTTCTGAGACTGGGCCACGTGGCCCCACGCTTTCCACTCCCCAGGTGAGACGCTTACTCTCAATCCGCGAGGAAGCCATTATTGTCGTCAGAAGGGGGCTTAGTTAGTAGCGTCCTTTGTAAGCTGAATCAGAACAGGCACCACTGAACACCACCCAAGCAGGACTCAGCAGCAGCGCAGGGTCTCCTCTGGTGTGTGGCCCTTTGGCGACGAAACTTGGACAGCTCTCTGTGGAGCGCAAGCTGGGACAGCTCGTTCTGGTTTCATTCTGACGCCCTGGGTGTGGGGGTGTGGGGGTGTGGGGGTGTGGGTGGTGGCAAGGGGAGCAGTGGAATGTTCTGAACATCTCATGTTGGGGCTTCTGTGCTTGTTGGGGACCGAGAGAGGGGAAACGATCACAACAACACACAGAATGGATGGCAGGCAGGCAGGCAAACTGATATACAGGCAGACAAGCAGACATGCAGACAGACAGGCAGAAAGGTCAGACAGACTAGACAGACAGGCAAAAATATCAGACAGGTAGATTGACAGGCAGGCCGGTAGGCAGACAGACTGACAAACGGACGGACAGACAAACAGACACTCACAGGTGCGCGCGCAGAGGCAGACTGACAGACAGGCAGGCAGGCAGGCAGACAGACAGACAGACACACTGACTAAACAGACAGACAGACTGACTGACCTTCTCGTTTTGTGAGTCCAGAGCGAAGAGGTACCCCTGACCGGCGGAGGAAGCCTGACACAGGGAAGTGGCGTTGCTGTGTGTGCGGAGTGTGGTGTCCACCAGGTAACAGCTGTGGTTGTGGTACACCCACCCCGCCCCCTCACACTGCCACCCCTCTGCACACACACACACACACACACACACACACACACACACACACACACACACACACAAACCCTCGAATTAAGAGATAAACGAAAGATGAAAGAAAAGAAGGAAGGAAGGAAAGAAAGTTGGATGGAAGGAAGAAAGGAAGAAATATGCAAAAGGAGCATGCAACAAAGAAAGAAATAGGAGAAAGAAGGAAGCAAGGAAGGCTGAAAGGGAGGAAGGCAGGAAGAAAGAAGAGGAATGAAGGAAAGTTGGAGGGAAAGAAGGATGGTGAGAAGAAAGGAAGTAAGAAAGGAGGAAGAAAAGAAGGTAGAAAGGAAGGAAGGAAGAAAGGAAGGAAGAAAAATAGGGAGGGAGGAAGGAAGGAAAGGAAGGAAGGGAGGAATGAGGGAGGAGGGGGAGGGAGGGAGGAGGGAATGAAGGAAAGAAGGAAGGCAAGAAAAAAGCCAGAAAGGGAGGAAGGAAAGCAGGAAGAAAGAAGAGAAAGGAAGGAAAGTTGGAGGGAAAGAAGGATGGTGAGAAGAAAGGAAGGAAGGAAGGAAAAAAAGGAGGAAGGTAAGAAGATCGAGAGGAAGGAAAGAATGTAAAAAGGTAAAAAGGGAGGGAGGGAAAGAGGGAGATAGGGGAGATAGAGGAAGGAAGGAAGGAAGGACGGAAGGGAGGGGGAGGAAGGGAGGGAGAGAGGAGGGAGGAAAGGAGACAGGATGGAAGGAAGGCGAGAAAGAAAGCAAGGAAGGAAGGCAGGAAGGAAGGAAGGGAGGAAGGAAAGAAGGAGGGAGAGAAAGAAGCACTGACTTGCCGGGGCTTCACAGAGTGTGGCGGCCTGTTCAATCCAGCAGGCCATGGCCACGAAGTCTCCGTCATAGCCCATGGCGGAACAGCGCTGCACCAGCCCGTCAGGTCCATGGTTGTGGGGCTCCCTGTCCCACGTGCTGACACACACACACACACACACACACACACACACACACACACACACACACACACACACACACACACACACACACACACACACACACACACACATTACGCCATAAGTGTGTATCAAAACATACCTTCTCACACTTCCCGCCATCCCTCCACTGCACCAGCACCACTCAGAGCTGTGAGGTCCGCACAGTTATCAACAACCTAGCTATGTTCGTTTATAAAGCATAACAAATATGACAATATCATCATTATCCTGTTTCAGCAGTTCTGCAAATCTACTATCTGCTTTAGATTACAGAAAATTCAGAACAATGATTCACGACTGGTTCTCGCCAAAAAGAAATCTGATCATGTTACACCTCTGCTGAAGCAGTTACACTGGCTTCCAATTAAGTCCCGCATTCACTATAAGTTAGCAACACTCGCCTTCAAACATTTTGACAAGTCTCTTCCATTGTATCTCTCCTCTGTACTGGAAACATATGAACCGCACAGAACATTAAGATCCAGTTCTGAAAAGCTGCTTAAAGTTCCAAGGACTAATCTGAAATGCGCTGGAAATAGGTCTTTCAGAGCTCAGGTTCCCCAAGTGAAATAGGTCTTTCAGAGCTCAGGTTCCCCAAGTGAAATAGGTCTTTCAGAGCTCAGGTTCCCCAAGTGAAATAGGTCTTTCAGAGCTCAGGTTCCCCAGGTGAAATAGGTCTTTCAGAGCTCAGGTTCCCCAGGTGAAATAGGTCTTTCAGAGCTCAGGTTCCCCAAGTGAAATAGGTCTTTCAGAGCTCAGGTTCCCCAGGTGAAATAGGTCTTTCAGAGCTCAGGTTCCCCAGGTGAAATAGGTCTTTCAAAGCTCAGGTTCACCAAGTGAAATAGGTCTTTCAGAGCTCAGGTTCACCAAGTGAAATAGGTCTTTCAGAGCTCAGGTTCCCCAGGTGAAATAGGTCTTTCAGAGCTCAGGTTCCCCAGGTGAAATAGGTCTTTCACAGCTCAGGTTCCCCAAGTGAAATAGGTCTTTCACAGCTCAGGTTCCCCAGGTGAAATAGGTCTTTCACAGCTCAGGTTCCCCAAGTGTGGAACTCTATACCTTCATCTCTTAGAAATTCCTCTGATCTACATTCCTTTAAGTCAGATCTGAAAACTTACCTTTTCCGTAAGCATTTTTGTTCTGGGCGGAACGGTTAAACCAAGGTATGCTTGTTGGCAAGTATCTTTGTGCTAGTATTTTTACAGTCCTGTTTTAATGCATTGTGTATTTTATGTAGTTTCGGTCTTAGATGTGATGTCATTTTTTCTATCTGGTTATTCTATGTTAGAAAATAAGAAATATTTTAATTCTTATGCAATTTTGTTTTTAGTGCAGTTGATATTTAATGTCAGTGTGTGTGTGTCTGTAAGGGAGGGACATTTATAATAATAATAATAATAATAATAATAATGGATACTTATATAGCACACTATCCAGAAATCTGCTCTAGGTGCTTTACAAAAACGCTTTTGATAACATAAAACATTATATCTATGTTACATACACACACCAAAATGTGACCACACACACACACACACACACACACACACGCGCGCGCGCGCGCGCGCGCGCGCACGCACACACACACACACTGCATACATACATTTTAACATACATGTGTATCTAACAGCTACACTAACACATACGCACACATAGGCAGGCACAAACTTACATAGACACACGCACACACAATACACATTCATATACATGCATGTAGTTGTGGACCTGCCACAATTGAACTTATTGCTGAGGGAAAAGGTGAGTTTTGAGACGAGATTTAAAAGATGCGAGGGAATCAGAATGACGGAGGTTATCAGGGAGCTTGTTCCACGTCTTTGGCGATTGAAAAGAAAACGATCTGTGTCCATAGGTCTTACTTCTGACGTGAGGTATCCTGAGAAGTCGAGTATCAGAGGAAGAACGAAGCTGGCGAGACGGGGTATAGATATGGATGAGTTCAGAAAGATATTTGGGGCCAGATCCGTTGACTGCAGAAAAGGTCAGAGTGGATAGCTTATAGTCTATTCGATCAGAAACAGGCAACCAGTGGAGAGACTGAAGGAGAGGAGAAACATGGTCAAATTTAGAAGCTCTGCAAATGAGTCTGGCAGCGTTATTCTGAATTCTTTGGGTTCTGTCTAACAGGTATTTGGGAAGGCCGGCCAAAAGAGAGTTGCAGTAATCCAATCTTGAGAGAACCAGAGAGCATACAAGTGTCTTGGTTGCATCGGTTGAGAGATAGTGGCGGATAGAGCTGATTCTACGCAGTTCCAAATAGGCAACTTTACAGATATTCGAAATGTGCTGTTGGAAGGAAAGAGACTGGTCCAGGATTACACCAAGACTGCGAACAGAGGGAGAAAGTGAAACAGGTGTGCTATTGATCAGAACAGAGTCAGGAAAGGAAGGATGTTGACGAAACTTCTTTGGACAGGTTATCATAAATTCAGTCTTATCATCATTTAATTGCAGCTTGTTGAGAGTCATCCAGTCCTTTAGGCCAGCAATGCACTCCTGTGTTTGAGTCACCAGTGCATCAAATTCAGCTATGGAAGCCGA
>NC_134894.1:2945014-2947514 GCF_041734735.1 Babylonia areolata | reverse complement strand
TCAGCCCAGAACCCGCCTGCATCTCCAGCCACAGCTGAGGACAACATCGTCATCTCCATCGTCATCATCATCATCATCATCATCTTCGTCGTCGTTGTCGTCGTTCTCGTTGTCGTCGTCATCATCATCATCATCATAATCTTCAATACTGCTATCATCCCGGCTCATTAACACCATCACACCACCACCACCACCGCCACCATCATCATCGTCGTCGTCGTCATCATCATAATTTCAAGAGCCTCAGTTTTCCCACTGTCCATTTTCAATTCATATTTCTCATCCGTCCTTCTGATAATATATACGTAACCAGATTACATTTCCTCTGTATCTCTGTCTCTGTATCCGTCTCTGTCTCTGTCTGTCTGTCTGTCTGTCTGTCTCTCTCTCTGTCTGTGTATGTGTAGTGTGTGTGTGTGTGTGTGCGCGCGCGCACGCGTGTGTGTCTATCTGTCTGTCTGTCTGTCTGTCTGTATCTCTCTCTCTCTCTCTCTCTCTCTCTCTCTCTCTCTCTCTCTCTCTCTCTCCCGCCCCCCTACTCTCTCTGTGTCCTCCTCCTCCTTCTCTCTCTCTGTTACTGAATTCTATTGTATTGTGTTTGTATTACTCTTTCGTCACAACAGATTTGTCAGTGTGAAATTCAGGCTGTTCTCCCCAGAGGGCGCCTCGCTACACTGCACCCTCCCCCCCCCCTTTTCTGTCAGCAAGTGTACCTGTTTTCCTATCAAAGTGGATTTTTTCTACAGATTTTGTCAGGGACAACCCTTTTGTTTCCGTGGGTTCTTTTACGTGCGCTAAGTTCATGCTGCACAAGGGACCTCGTGTTTATCGTCTCATCCGAATGACTAGCGTCCAGACCAGCACTCAAGGTCTAGTGGGGGGAGGAGGATAAAATACTGGCGACTGTAGGTTTCGAACCTGGTCGCTCAGATTCTCTCGCTTCCTTGGTGGACGCGATTCCCCAAGACAAGACCAGAGACAAGCAGAAGAAAAGACGGAGAGACAGAAATAAGGGTGTGCGGGGAGGAGCGGACGTGGTTGGTGCGGAAGGGGGTAGGGGTAGAAGTTTGGAGGGGGTGAGAGGGGATAAGAGGGTGTGTGTGTGGGGTGACAGTGCTCACATTGTCGTCTCTGCTTCGCACGGTGTAGAGGTCGCCTCCCTTGGCCAGGCAGAAGTTGCGGGCCGCTGTCCAGGAGAGGGTGGGCGTGGTCTGGATGTACACACACTTGGGGCCCGCCCTCACCCACCCCCCACACCCCAGGTCCGCCACCGACTGGGCTGCAGCTGGGGACACTGCTTGTAGCAGTGGTAGTGGTAGTGGTAGTGGTAGTGGTAGTAAATGATGATGATGATAATCATCTCCATCATCATCATCATCAACAGCAACAACAACAACAACTGGCAACATAATCATAATGATGAAACCAATAATGATAATAACAATGATAATTAGTAGTAGCATTAGTAACAACAACAACAACAACATAGCAATAATAATAATAATAATGATAAATAGTAGTAATAATAATAATAATAATAATGGTATTTATATAGCGCTGGATCTTGTGCAGAGACTTGTACTGAGTAGCAGTAAAAAAATTAAAAAAATAAAAAAATGATGAAGATAATGACATTGAAAATCATAACATCATTATGATGATGATCATCATCAACATGATAATGATTAGCAGTACTATATTGAAGGTAATGATTAATGGTACCAAAGAGAAGTCGAAGAAGAAGACGAACAACAACAGCAACAGTCATCAATACCATCATCATCATGTGCGTTTGTAAAGCGTGTTCTATGCCGTTCAGTGCGCGCGTAACAATCCATGTGGCATGAATAAGGTACACACACACACACACACACACACACACACACACACACACACACACACACACACACACACACACACACACACACACACACACACACACACACACACACACACACACACACACACACACACACACACACACACACACACACACACACACACACACACACACACACACACACACACACCGAAAGCACCATCCATCATACCTACCCACACTGACAGCAGTCAGCAAGAAGAAGGGATACCATTCCATGTTCTCGTGATGTAGTCAGCACACCCTGCCCTCACCACCTCACACCCTCACCACCACACCCTCACCACCACACCCCTCACAGTCACAGACCTCTGTCTGCAATCCACACACACAGGGACCGCCTTCCTTCCTCTCTGTCTCTGTGCTTGTAGTTGTATACTTCTGTATGTTTGGAGGAAGTCTTCACGCTTCCGTCACCTTGGATGTGATATTGTTCTTCTGTCAATGGTAGCGATACTTCTTCCCGTTCTTCTCGTTCTTGTTCTGCTCTATCAGTAGCGCTTCTTCTTCTTCTGCTTCTGCTTCTCCTTCTGCTCTCAAGCTGTACCAACGACTATACAGTGGTCTTATTTGTTTGTACTCGTCAACCCTGGCTGTCAGTCTCCACCCCGAAGTGTGTGA
>NC_134894.1:2842514-2940014 GCF_041734735.1 Babylonia areolata | reverse complement strand
GGAAGAAAAGGAAACAGGGTTCATGTGTGTGCACTTACACTTGTTCCAGACTTTGTTCTGAGGTGGGTATAGCTGGTGGTGGGGGAGTATGGATTGAGGGGGATGAGAGGGAGGTGGACAAATGAGTAAGTGAGTGGCATATACATATTTCTGAATACATTGATCATGTGTATGTATTTTTCAAAGTAGAAATCTGATCAGGTATCCCTTTTTTCTTTTTTATATACTTTTTTTTTATGTTCAGCTTGATGTGAGTATAATAATGTAGCATTGTAATGTGCTAAGAAAACTTCACAAGAAGGTTCCAGCACAAGAAAATAACAGTTATCATCAGAATACTTTGCATTCAAACCCGAAGTGAAAAATTGCTGACATGACCATGGTGGGGATGAGATGATGGAGAAGAAGATGTAAGACGGAGGGAAGCAAGAATGTTACACAATCATAATCACAGAAATTTGATTTTATCATTACAAAAAGGAAAATAATAAAAATACAACTATTTACTAGTTTAAAAAAAAATCTACCTTTAAAACTAAATTTGGTTTCAGATTACAAAAATGGGCGATAGGTGGGGTATGTAGGAATGGAAAACATTCACAAACCCAACTGCTGATACACAGTACACACGCACATGCACATGCACATATACACACATATACACACTGAGAACAAGAAGAGATCTTCAATGGCAAAATTAATTTCTCTGTTAAATTAAAGCACATAAAACTGTTAAAAGCTAAATGTAAATCATGGACATGCCAATAAAAGGGAAATGTAAATCATTGAATGACAAGATGTGCAAATCACAGGTATGAAATACAAATAGCAATGCACAGATGCATTTAGAATAGGCACTGGGAATAAATGATCTTTTGAGTATATTTTTTCTTTGCAAGAGGCAGCTGTTGGCCCATACCCCACCCTCACCCATTCCTATGCCAAACCCTAGACACACTGCCCCAGTGACTGTAGAATTCTATGGGATATAAAACCATATTGATAAAGCTGTGTGTCTGTATTATCATGGTGGTGTGACTGGGGCTTACACCAGTCTGAGCCTGCCTGCTGTGTACCTTTGTGCATGTGTTTCAGTGGTGGTGTTCCTGGTGGCCTACCACCCAAACAAGCAGCTGATTTGTTCAAACGACCTGCTGTGTTATGTGTAGATGTTTCATTGGGGATGTTCATAGTGGTCAACCACCAGAACAAGCAGCTGATTGGTCCAAACGACCTGCTGTTTTATGTGTACATGTTTCAGTGGTGGCATTCCTGGTGGCATACCACCAGAACAAGCAGCTGATTGGCTCCAATGGCCTGCTGCCAGCCAACAAGTTCCTCAAGGAGGTGAAGGAGCGGATGGATGGAAAGCTGTCATGGACGACGATCAGCCATGTTCCCAGCATCCTGTGGCTGTTTGACTACCAGAACAACCTGAATGTGCTGCTGGACAGGGTGGCGGTGGTGGGGATGTGTCTGTCCGCCTTCGTGGTGGTTTGGGGGGCAGCCAACTGGTTCATCATGCTGACCCTCTGGGTGCTCTACCACTCCCTGGTCAACGTTGGACAGCGGTGGTTAGTGACCCTCTACTTTTTCTACTCTGTTATCACCAGTTATGTAGATATCATAGTCAGTCCTGACTGACTAGGACCATTAGAATAGCAGAATAGGCAACTGCTGTCCTATCTGGGCCAGAATTTGATTTTTGTGGAGAGTGTCTTGTCCAAGTTATATCCCCACTTCTTGGCCAAGAGGGCTTTAGGACAGTTAACATTTGGATGGTCCCCAAAGGCCAACTAGCCCTCAAGGCAGCAGCACTAAGAGTCAGTGCAGTCTTGCCCCCTGGTTTGAGACTCCTGGTCCTTCACAAAAGACTAAGCTGTAAATGACTTACAACTGCGTGGAGAAACCATTGATCATGCAGCTTTCACTTTGCTGTTCACCCAACTGTTATCATGTTAGTCTCTGATATGAGCCCAGCTTTGAGCCTTCACTGGTTATAGTGTCTGATGATAGTACATGTTTCTTGGGTTTTGTTTTTATCTTTTTCTCTTTGTTTCTAGCTGTGCCTATTTCAGTCTGTTACAGTCCAGGCTCATGATAAGTTGAAAATTTTAGGAGTCCCAGGGACTCTTACCATGATTTTTTTGGGGGGTCCCAGACTACCTTCAGAGTGTTACTCAAATGCTGCAGGTTCTGAACAAATCTGCATTGTTACACACATACAGAGGTAGGCATACCTTCTATTTATATTTGTGTTGGTTTCTGGTCCATGCAGTGGTGAAGGGAGACAACTGTTAAGTTTTTTGGAACAGATGATCCAAGCATCAGACTGAAGTCCTTTCTCTGTCTCTTTTTATGTGTTATTTCTAAAAGATTTTATCATGTCCAAGGGACTTGCTTGATGAACTTCTAGTGCATCCATTCCATTTTCAAAGCGCCAGGGGTTCATACGTATTATTAGAAGTGCTGACAATTCAGTATTGCCACAATAAGCCATAGAGGCTTGCATGTCATCTGCATTACTCTTTTTGTCATATCTTGCCTCTTGACAGTGGTTGCCATTGACAGCACATTGCCCCTCCTGTGTCAACCAGTGGATGTTAGCACATGTGCCATAAAAAAACAACAAAAAAACAGCAGATCTTAATTACCTTATCAGTATGTCACCTATATTTTGATGTTTTTCCCAGCCTACATTCAGCATCACAGAGCTATTATGGATATGGATGTCATGTGTTGTGTGATCCTAAAAGGGCTGTGGTATATAAAAAGAATTCCAAACAAAGTATAAAATAAATAAATAGATAAATAAAAATCACCACCACTCTCCCCATCCACAGCTCACACATTTCATCAGCGCTGGCACTTTTCTTGCTGGTTGATCAGCAAGGGTGTCAAACTGTCAAGATTGTTTTTCAGTTCACTCTTTTGCTGCTGTTTATACCTTGTCTATGAAGGTACTTTAAATGTGTTTTTCTTTCCGTTTCAGGTATGGATTTGGTAAGTTGCTTTGTATTCTTTTTGCAGTTTGCAATTCATTATTTTAAATAAAATCCTGTTCTCATATTGAAGATTTGCAAAGGTTTTGCCTTTGTACATTTTGGTGCACTATATATAGGTATGCATACATGTATATAAAAAAATATATATTTCATAATTAGAGTATGGACAGGTATATGCATTTGCATTCATACATGCATGTTATATTTCATGACATAAGGACATGTGCACATTAATGCATAATGATTGATTAGTTTTGTGTGAATTGTGTAGTTGTGCATAAATGTGTGTGTGTATAGGAGTGTGTGCGAGATTATATATGTGTGCATAAGAGTATCTGTTTGTACGCATGAACACTTATACTTTGTTGGTTATAGTCTTATACACACACATGCTTGCCAAGTCTCAATAATCGACCATCGACTGCCCATTAACCCCCATGTTTATCTTCTGTTGTCTTTTCTCTTCAGTCAAGCGTCAGTGTTTTCTCTCTCTCTCTCTCTCTCTCTCTCTCTCTCTCTCTCTCTCTCTCTCTCTCTTTCTCTCTTTCTTTCTTTCTTCCACCATTTTCAGGACTGAGTTTTTCTGCATGTCTGCGTAACTCAAGAGATACAGTTGCAGAGAAAAGAAAGGGCAGCGTACTCATGGTGTGTGGTTCTCCCCCACCCCCCCAGGCCCCCTCGCCCCCAGGCTGGGAGTGAAAGAAAGAGCAGTGTAGATAACCATGGTGTGTGGTTCACAGGCTGGGAGTGAAAGAAAGAGCAGTGTAGATAACCATGGTGTGTGGTTCACAGGTTGGGAGTGAAAGAAAGAGCAGTGTAGATAACTATGGTGTGTAGTTCACAGGTTGGGAGTGAAAGAAAGAGCAGTGTAGATAACTATGGTGTGTAGTTCACAGGTTGGGAGTGAAAGAAAGAGCAGTGTAGATAACCATGGTGTGTGGTTCACAGGCTGGGAGTGAAAGAAAGAGCAGTGTAGATAACCATGGTGTGTAGTTCACAGGTTGGGAGTGAAAGAAAGAGCAGTGTAGATAACTATGGTGTGTAGTTCACAGGTTGGGAGTGAAAGAAAGAGCAGTGTAGATAACTATGGTGTGTAGTTCACAGGTTGGGAGTGAAAGAAAGAGCAGTGTAGATAACCATGGTGTGTGGTTCACAGGCTGGGAGTGAAAGAAAGAGCAGTGTAGATAACCATGGTGTGTAGTTCACAGGTTGGGAGTGAAAGAAAGAGCAGTGTAGATAACTATGGTGTGTAGTTCACAGGTTGGGAGTGAAAGAAAGAGCAGTGTAGATAACTATGGTGTGTAGTTCACAGGTTGGGAGTGAAAGAAAGAGCAGTGTAGATAACCATGGTGTGTGGTTCACAGGCTGGGAGTGAAAGAAAGAGCAGTGTAGATAACTATGGTGTGTAGTTCACAGGTTGGGAGTGAAAGAAAGAGCAGTGCATTGATGGTGTGTGGTTCACAGGTTGGGAGTGAAAGAAAGAGCAGTGTAGATAACCATGGTGTGTAGTTCACAGGTTGGGAGTGAAAGAAAGAGCAGTGTAGATAACTATGGTGTGTAGTTCACAGGTTGGGAGTGAAAGAAAGAGCAGTGTAGATAACTATGGTGTGTAGTTCACAGGTTGGGAGTGAAAGAAAGAGCAGTGTAGATAACCATGGTGTGTGGTTCACAGGTTGGGAGTGAAAGAAAGAGCAGTGTAGATAACTATGGTGTGTAGTTCACAGGTTGGGAGTGAAAGAAAGAGCAGTGTAGATAACTATGGTGTGTAGTTCACAGGTTGGGAGTGAAAGAAAGAGCAGTGTAGATAACCATGGTGTGTAGTTCACAGGTTGGGAGTGAAAGAAAGAGCAGTGTAGATAACTATGGTGTGTAGTTCACAGGTTGGGAGTGAAAGAAAGAGCAGTGTAGATAACCATGGTGTGTAGTTCACAGGTTGGGAGTGAAAGAAAGAGCAGTGTGTTGATGGTGTGTGGTTCACAGGCTGGGAGTGAAAGAAAGAGCAGTGTAGATAACAATGGTGTGTGGTTCACAGGTTGGGAGTGAAAGAAAGAGCAGTGTAGATAACAATGGTGTGTGGTTCACAGGCTGGGAGTGAAAGAAAGAGCAGTGTGTTGATGGTGTGTGGTTCCCACAGGCTGGGAGTCCCAGCTGCTGGAGACGGGGTTCCTGGCCACCTTCCTCTGTCCGGTGTGGTCCCTGCGCCGCTTCCCCCGCAACACCCCCACCTCCCTCGTCGTCATCATCGCCTTACGCTGGCTCATCTTCCGCATCATGCTGGGGGCGGTGAGCTGTCTGTGTGTGTGTGTCTGTGTGTGTTATGTTTATGTGTGTTGTGTGTGTGTGTGTGTGTGTTATGTTTGTGTGTGTGTGTGCATGCTAAGACATATAAATGTGTGTAGTGGTGTTCAGGTAAGGGAGGCAAACGATCTGTGTTGTGTGTGTGAAGAAAGATAAATGGTGTGTGTTGTGACATTCATGAAAGGGAGGTAAATGTGTTGTGATGTATAGAGAGGGGAGATAAGTGATGTGTTGTGATGTATAGAGAGGGGAGTTAAATGATGTGTTGTGATGTATAGAGAGGAGAGTTAAATGATGTGTTGTGATGTATAGAGAGGGGAGTTAAATGATGTGTTGTGATGTATAGAGAGGAGAGTTAAATGATGTGTTGTGATGTATAGAGGAGTCAAATGATGTGATGTAAAGAGAGGGGGGTTAAATGGTGTGATGTGATGTATAGAGAGGGGAGATAAATGATGTTATGTATAGAGAGGGGAGATAAATGATATGTAAAGAGAGGGGAATTAAACGGTGTGTTGTGATGTTTAGAGAGGGGAGTTAAATGGTGTGATGTGATGTATTGTGAGGGGAGTTAAATGGTGTGATGTGATGTATAGAGGAGAGTTAAATGGTGTGATGTGATGTATTGTGAGGGGAGTTAAATGATGATTGTATTGTGATGAAAAGGGAGGAAAGAAATGCTTATTGTGCTTTTCAGTGAGGGGAGACGAATGATGAGGTGTGATGTACAGTGAGGGGAGATAAATGTGTTATACATATAGGGTAGGTAAATGCTGTTTTTGTAGGGAGGGGAGATAAATGTGTGTTGTGACATTAAGGAAAGGGAGATTAATGATGTGTGTTGTGACATGCAGGGGGGGGGGGGGGAGACAAATGATGTGTTGTGATGTATAGAGAAGGGAGGTAAATGATGTGTGTTGTGACAGTTGGAGAAACTTGATGTTTTTCATGATATACAGGAAAGGGAGACAAACAATATCTGGTTTGATGTGCAGGGGCTGATTAAAGTGAGGGGAGACAAATGCTGGTTGGACCTGACCTGCATGAATTACCACTATGAGGTGACCTCTGACACATTTTTCAGATGCACTGTTAGTTACATAGTCAACGCCACCATACAGCTGAATTAGAAATGGCATCATTATAATGTGAACAGTGCAAAGGCTGTATTTTATTTCAATGAAAGTTAAGCATATTTACTACAGAACAATTTAGAAATTGCAGCCTGCACATTAAGACTTGAATCAGCCCTTGTATCATTATCAGGGACATAAGAAATATCCATACCTACTTGCTTTATCTAATTTCCATTACCAGCAGCTCTACTGCCAATACAAACACATAGGAGAGAATGGACAATCCACTCTTGTCCTGCATGCTACATCCAAAGGCTCTGTTAGTCATCCTTCATGATTGATTGAAATTTTAACATTACTGTTTATAATGGTGCACATTTCTGTGCATCAGTTTGAGAGCCTGAAGGGTTTCATGCATGCAGTAGGGAAAGATCTTTACTGAAACAGAATAAAATGCCATGGAGTAGTATACAGTGAGTATGTGGTAATTAGTTACATCCTCTTTGCACCAGGTGAATGTGTCTTCATTTCTCCTATTGATATGACCTGCTGGGTCTTCTCTGACACATGGACTTCTCTGCTGAGATTTGAGAGGGATGATGACAAGGGTGATGAAGATTACAAGGATGATGATGATGCTGACAGTGACAAAGATTGTAATGATGACTACAAGGATGATGATGATTATGATGATCAAGATAATAATGACAGCAAGGATGATGATAATGATAATGATAACTACAAGGATGATGATGATGGCAAGGATAACAATAAGTATGATGATAAGGCTGACAAAGATGACAGTGATGACTACAAGGATAATGACAAGGATGATGATGATGATGACAAAGAAAATGATGATGGCAAGGATCATAATGACAGTAAGGATGATGATGATGGTGATAAGGCTGACAAAGGTGACAGTGATGACTACAAGGATAATGATAAGGATGATAATGATGATGACAAAGAAAATGATGGCAAGGATGATAATGACAGCAAGGATGATGATGATGATGATAAAGATAATGATGATGATGAAAAGGATTGTAAAGATGCTGACAAGGATGCTGACAATGACAATGACGATGTCAACAGACTCAGCCGGTGCCGAACCCGATGAGTTACTACATGCACCAGTCACCAGTGCTGTGGCACCAGGTGGAAACACTGGGCAATCACTTTGTGGAGCTGATCGCCCCATTCCTCCTCTTCATGCCACGCCCCTTCCGCATGGCCGGGGGTGCCATTCAGATCATGTTCCAGGTCTGTTCCTGTTCACAGAATACAGTACAATCTGTCTTTGTTACCAAGTGTATCTGTGTCACAAGGAATATTGTTGAGGGTATGAAGGGGTGTAGTACACCATGGGCTCAACCATAATCAGAAATCATGCACACACACACGCACACACACACACAAACACACACACACACACACACACACACACACACACAGAGTAGGATTTTTGACACATACGCCTGTGCATATAAGTTCAAGTACATGCTCATGCTCACGCACACGCACAACTTCCCCTACCCCCCGACATCACCCTCACCCGCGACATACCCACACACAGAGCATATCAATGTATGTGCTCATTTCAATATTTGCCATATTGCTCACAGAGGGAGCTGGTGACTAGATCTGCAGTGAAATAGTTGCTGACTGCACAGTTCTCTTTTACAGCTTGGGTTGGCTGAAAAGGGCATTGAGTGCTTTGGGGAAGAAGCTGTTGGCAAAGTGATTGGTTTTGGTCCTAAGCTTCAAGGAGCAGTAAAAGTGCGCACAGATCCATATACGCCACATATCTGCTTTATGAAAATGTTTTAAAAAAGAAAAACAGCAGATACCTGACCACATGAACCACCATGTTGAACAGGCTGTCTGACATGTTAGAGTGATGCCAGGCTGACCTGGTTGTTCCCTGGTTGTTCCCCTTGACAGCCTGTCTGGCATGTTACAATGATGCCAGGCTGACCTGGTTGTTCCCCTTGACAGCCTGTCTGGCATGTTACAGCGATGCCAGGCTGACCTGGTTGTTCCCTGGTTGTTCCCCTTGACAGCCTGTCTGGCATGTTACAGCGATGCCAGGCTGACCTGGTTGTTCCCCTTGACAGCCTGTCTGGCATGTTACAGTGATGCCAGGCTGACCTGGTTGTTCCCCTTGACAGCCTGTCTGGCATGTTACAATGATGCCAGGCTGACCTGGTTGTTCCCTGGTTGTTCCCCTTGACAGCCTGTCTGGCATGTTACAGCGATGCCAGGCTGACCTGGTTGTTCCCCTTGACAGCCTGTCTGGCATGTTACAATGATGCCAGGCTGACCTGGTTGTTCCCCTTGACAGCCTGTCTGGCATGTTACAATGATGCCAGGCTGACCTGGTTGTTCCCCTTGACAGCCTGTCTGGCATGTTACAATGATGCCAGGCTGACCTGGTTGTTCCCCTTGACAGCCTGTCTGGCATGTTACAGCGATGCCAGCCTGACCTGGTTGTTCCCCTTGACAGCCTGTCTGGCATGTTACAGGATAATTATCCTTTTTTTTTTTTTTTTTTTTTGCATCAGTTTATGCTACTCCCAAGGATTTCACTGAAATTTGGGCTGCTCTCCCCAGGGAGAGCGCGTCGCTACAATACAGCACCACCCATTTTTTTGTATTTTTTCCTGCATGCAGTTTTAATTGTTTTTCCTATCGAAGTGGATTTTTCTACAGAATTTTGCCAGAAACAACCCTTTTGTTGCCGTGGGTTCTTTTACGTGCGCTAAGTGCATGGTGCACACGGGAACTTGGTTTATCGTCTCATCCGAATGACTAGCGTCCAGACTACCACTCAAGGTCTAGTGGAGGGGGAGAAAATATCGGCAGCTGAGCCATGATTCGAACCAGCGCGCTAAGATTCTCTCGCTTCCTAGGCGGACGCGTTACCTCTTGGCCATCACTCCACCAAGTATGACTCCATCCAACAATGTGGTGAAATAAAAAGGAGTCATACTTGAATGTACATCTTCAGATGCCTTGCAGATAATACTGATCATCAGTAACATGGGTATTTTGCATATGATGTTGATCATCATGAATATGTGATGTTTTTACGGTGGCACTGTCTTCCTGTAATATCTGTTGTTTTTCAGGTGAAGTTGGTTTTTTTTTTGTGGTTTTTACGTTCTTTGTATTTTTTATTTGTATTACATTTCACCATCATCAGTATTACTTCAGCCCGATATATTTCTTAATTTCAATTCCTTCTCAAAAATATATTGTAAGGGTAAAGCTGAATTTGTTTTTTTGAAAATACTTATAGACATTTTGCCAATTAAGATAAGTAGATTGATAAAGTGATAATTTCCCTTAATGTGCGGATCATTTTTTACTCCAAATAATATATCTATATTTGATAGTTTTAACTTGACATTAACTGAGTAATGAATTGTCTCTTCAATAAAACTCCAAAGGTTATATACAACTGGGCATTCACAGAAAAAGTGTTCGATATAATCTACTTTGTCACAACAGTAAGCGCACTTGTTGTTTTCTTTAATTTTCATTTTATTTAGAATTATATTTGTTGGGTAAATATTATGAAGAATTTTCCAATGTAAAACTCTTAATCTGGTTTCCTTTGAGACTTCCTTTGCTCTTACCCAAGCTGATCTATCTAATTCAAAATTAAATTTTCTGTGCCAAAAATAAAAAGCTGATGGGGTGTCTGGTTCCTTATTAGCCGCTAACAGTTTCCTGATTTGTTTTGGTTTCGTGTTAAATCGGTTTATGTCACTTGTCTTTTCATCTGTCTGCCGTTTTCCTGTCTGTATCCACTGAATCCAGGAATTAGGGATGGAATTAATTAGAACATTGTACTCTAGCATTATACTCGCTCTATTTTGACCAGTTATACCGCTTACTTCATTCAGTGATAAGTCTGTTCTCTGTGTGATGCATCATGTGTTTGATTTGAATAATCCCCTTTTTTTGTCAGTGTTGGAAGAAGAGTGGAGTACTTTTATGTGTTATTAATGAATTATTAAACAATAGCTGGTTTTGGAAAGTAGTTTGCATAACTTCTTCTAGTTTCGTGATATTCTTGTAAAGTAAGTAAATTTTGATCACGTCTTTCCAGAATTCATTATCTATTCTATCTAAGCCCTTTATTTTTTCTGTTTTACAGTTAATCTGAAAAAGATTGTCGTATGGTGCGAGTTTTCCAATATGCCATTTCGGTATCAGACTCCAGCAGTGATGTTCTTTGGCATCAAATAACTTACCTGCCCACTGTAGCTGCAAATATTCTTGTAAATTAATCATACTGGTCATATCAAGGCCTCCTTCTCCATATCCAGACTCCATTACTTTTCTTTTTACTTTTTCAAATGCCTTTCTGTTTCTATGTTTTTTTTGCCAAAGAAATTTATATAGATACGTATTTATTTTACATAAGACTGTGCGTGGTAGACCAATAGACTGCATGACGTAAACAAATTGACTAATTAAGAATGTTTTTATTACAATAACTTTACCTTGTATGCTGAGATCTCTTTTACTCCTTTCTCTTATTAAGTGTTTCAAATGTTCCATTCTACTTAACCAGTTTTCTTCAATGTTTTTTGCCATATTATCTGATTCGAAATATATTCCTAAAATTTTTACTTTATTTACTACTGATATTGGAATGTCTTCATCTTCATTTTTTTACCTATCTTTAAGGCTTTCGTTTTTTGTATATTCAACTTTAGTCCCGAAAATGTTTCAAACATTCTAAATATTTCCAAGGCTTTAATGATATCCTCTTTGTCATTTAGGAATAATGTTGTATCATCAGCCATTTGCTTTATTTTTGAATAAACTGCGTCTCTCTCAGCAGAAGTTGGTTGTTTAATACCTACTATTGTACTATTTCTAATCCTAATGGCTAACACTTCTACGGCTAAAACAAAAGCTAAGGGGGAGAAAGGGCAACCTTGTCTAATTCCGCAAGAAAGACTGAAAGGTTCAGATATCCATCCACCGTGGTTAACAGAACTTGAGATATCATTATTCAAAACATAAACCCATCTCTGAAAATCAGTACCAAAACCAAACACTTGAAATACATGTTGCATAAAAGTTTTAGAGACAGAGTCGAAAGCTTTAGAAAAGTCATCTGCAAGTAAGTACCCAGCTTTATTGGTTGTGTTTAAATAATTAATCGTGTCATCTATTGATCTTATAACTGTGGCGATATTCCTACCTCTAATGTATCCTACCTGATCCTTGTTTACTAGCTTATATATTACATTATTGAGCCTCTCTGCTAAAACTTTTGCTAACATCTTATAGTCGGTGTTAGTAAGTGTTATTGGTCTCCAGTTGTTGAGTTTGTCCCTATCTAAGTCTTTACCTTTGTGTAACAGAGTAATTATTCCTTGCTTTTGAGTGAATGATAGTTCTCCTTTGTGAAATGACTCGATGAAAGAGTCTGTAACAATTCAGGTGAAGTTGATTATCAGTGATACCTGCTGTTTTCTAGGAGGTACTGGTCATTAGTGATAACCTGACATTTTCCAGGTGATACTGATCATCAGTGATAACCTGACATTTTCCAGGTGATTCTGATCATCAGTGACACCCAACATTTTCCAGGTGATTCTGATCATCAGTGATAACCTGACATTTTCCAGGTGATACTGATCATCAGTGACACCCAACATTTTCCAGGTGATACTGATCATCAGTGACACCCAACATTTTCCAGGTGATACTGATCATCAGTGATAACCTGAAATTTTCCAGGTGATACTGATCATCAGTGACACCCAACATTTTCCAGCTGATACTGATCATCAGTGACACCCAACATTTTCCAGGTGATACTGATCATCAGTGGTAACCTGAAATTTTCCAGGTGATACTGATCATCAGTGACATCCGGCATTTTGCAGGTGATTCTGATCATCAGTGACATCCGGCATTTTGCAGGTGATTCTGATCATCAGTGACACCCAACATTTTCCAGGTGATTCTGATCATCAGTGATAACCTGACATTTTCCAGGTGATACTGATCATCAGTGATGACCTGACATTTTCCAGGTGATACTGATCATCAGTGATGACCTGACATTTTCCAGGTGATACTGATCATCAGTGATAACCTGATATTTTCCAGGTGATACTGATCATCAGTGATAACCAGACATTTTCCAGGTGATACTGATCATCAGTGATGACCTGACATTTTCCAGGTGATACTGATCATCAGCGGAAACCTGAGTTTCCTGAACTGGCTGACGATCCTGCCCAGCCTGGCGTGTTATGACGATGCCAGCCTGGAGTGGATGTTCCCCAGGTCGGTGTGTGGCTACGTCGTGGACCTTCAGCAGACCAAGACCACCGGTGCTGTGCCCAGACCACACTTAGGTATCACTGCTTTTGTTGTGGTGTGCTGTACTGTGTTGTGTTGTACTGTGTTGTGCTGTGCTGTGTTGTGCTGTGCTGTGTTGTGCTGTGCTGTTCTGTGTTGTGTTGTACAGACCAAGACCAGTGGTGCTGCACCCAGACCACACTTGGGTATCACTGCTTGTGTTGTGGTGTGTTCTGTCATGTGTTGTATAGACCAAGACCACCAGCGCTGTGCCGCAGACCGCGCTTAGATATCACTAAGTGTGTTGTGTTGCATTGCACTGTGTTGTGTTGTATAGACCAAGACCACTGGTGATGTGCCCAGACCACACTTAGGTATCACTTTTTGTGTTGTGTTGTACTGTGTTGTGATGTGTTGAGTCATGTTGTACTGTGGTGTGGTGTGTGGTGGTGCATTGTGTTGTATTGTGTTGTATAGACCAAAACCACTGATGCTGTGCCCAGACCGCGCTTGGGTATCACTCCTTGTGTTGTGTTGTATTGTTCTGTGTTGTGTTGTACTGTGTTGTGCTGTGCTGTGTTGTGTTGCATATACCAAAACTACCAGCGCTATGCCCAGACCACACTTAGGTATCACTCCTTGTGTTGTGTTGTACTGTGTTGTGTTGTATGGACCAAAACCACTGGCGCTGTGCCCAGACTGCGCTTGCTGTTGTTGCGTGTGCTGTACATATGTGTCAGACAATACAGTACAGTGCAGTGCAATAATGATAATAATGATAGTATTTATATAGCGCTGAATCTTGTGCATAGACAAATCTAAGCGCTTTTACACCAGTCATTCACATGCAGTGCACCCCAATGCGACACAACACAACACAGTACACTACACTACAGTACAGAGTAGTGTAGTGTCGTCCAGTACATTAGAGTGTTCACCCTGTCACTGTATGTTATGTCAGGAAACTATGTGTTGAGAGTGTTCAACCTGTCACTGTGTGTTATGTCAGGAAACTATGTGGGGAGAGTGTTCAACCTGTCACTGTGTGTTATGTCAGGAAACTATGTGCAGAGAGTGTTCAACCTGTCACTGTGTGTTATGTCAGGAAACTATGTGCAGAGAGTGTTCAACCTGTCACTGTGTGTTATGTCAGGAAACTGTGGGGAGAGTGTTCAACCTGTCACTGTGTGTTATGTCAGGAAACTATGTGTTGAGAGTGTTCAACCTGTCACTGTGTGTTATGTCAGGAAACTATGTGCAGAGAGTGTTCAACCTGTTACTGTGTGTTATGTCAGGAAACTATGTGGGGAGAGTGTTCAACCTGTCACTGTATGTTATGTCAGGAAACTATGTGTTGAGAGTGTTCAACCTGTCACTGTGTGTTATGTCAGGAAACTATGTGTTGAGAGTGTTCAACCTGTCACTGTGTGTTATGTCAGGAAACTATGTGGGGAGAGTGTTCAACCTGTCACTGTGTGTTATGTCAGGAAACTATGTGGGGAGAGTGTTCAACCTGTCACTGTGTGTTATGTCAGGAAACTATGTGTTGAGAGTGTTCAACCTGTCACTGTATGTTATGTCAGGAAACTATGAGCAGAGAGTGTTCAACCTGTTACTGTGTGTTATGTCAGGAAACTATGTGGGGAGAGTGTTCAGCCTGTCACTGTGTGTTATGTCAGGAAACTATGTGGGGAGAGTGTTCAGCCTGTCACTGTGTGTTATGTCAGGAAACTATGTGGGGAGAGTGTTCAACCTATAACTGTGTGTTATGTCAGGAAGCTTTTTATGGAGAGTGTTCAACCTGTCACAGTGTGTTAGGAAACTATGTGCAGAGAGTGTTCAACCTATCACTGTGTGTTATGTCAGGAAGCTATATACGGAGAGTGTTCAACATAACACTGGCTATGCTGATCGCTTACCTGAGTCTGCCTGTGGTCAGCAACCTTCTGTCATCACGACAAGCCATGAACACGTCTTTTGACCCTCTCAGGCTGGTCAACACCTATGGGGCTTTTGGCAGGTATGGGCCTTGTGTGTGTGTGTGTGTGTGTGTGTGTGTGTGTGTGTGTGTGTGCGTGCATACATGTGTGCATGCGTGTGTGTCTGTGTCTGTGTGTGTGGGCGTGTGTGTCTGTGTGTAAAACATCAGGTAAAACATCAGTGGGATACCTGCTGCCTGAGTACAAGATGTAGATAACTAAGGACACCATGTGGTAGTAAACCTTCTGGAGATTTTGACAGAAAGACTGTGACGGCAGTTTCGCAAGCCATGCAAGCCATGGGGGAAGAACACATACACACACACACACACACACACACACACACATACACACACAGTTTAGTAAGCCATGGGGAAGAACACACACACACACACACACACACACACACACACACACACACACACACACACACACACACACACACACTCATACACACACACACATACAAACACACACACACACACACACACGTGAGAGGCTGAAAGGAGGTGGGCAGGTGTTGAGCATGAAGGTGTGACTGATTGCAGCATCACCAAGAAGCGCCACGAGGTGATATTTCAAGGCACGAGCAGTGCCGACCCCAACAGCCCCGGCACTGTGTGGCAGGAGTACGAGTTCAAGTGCAAGCCAGGCAACATGAGCCGCACCCCCTGCCTCATCTCCCCCTACCACTACCGCCTGGACTGGCTCATGTGGTTCGCCGCTTTTCAGGTCAGCCTGGGGTGACTGTGTGTGTAGCTGTGTCTGTTGTCTTCATGGAGGGGATGTGGCCGAGTCAGGTGTTGGACTTGTGATCCAGCGTTCACCAGTGATCAGGGTTCATGGCCCAGTTTCGGCATGGTCTCACTCCACAACCTGACATTGGTTGGGGAATGTTAACTCATTGAGCCCTGCACCCGAGCATTGCTCTGAGGTCAGATTTGTCTCATTAAAATCGTTTTCAACGTTCCTACATCTGCTTAAAGTTATTTATTATAATTATTATTTATTTATTTTTATTATTTATTATTTTTATTTATTTATTTTTTAAATTATTTTTCTCAAGGCCTGCCTAAGCTCGTTGGGTTACGCTGCTGGTCAGGCATCTGCTTGGCAGATGTGGTGTAGCGCATATGGATTTGTCCGAACGCAGTGACGCCTCCTTGAGCTACTGATAGTGATACTACTGCTTAAACTGCAAAGAAAGGGGGCCAACTTGTACTGTATTTCTGGATGCGTCCACACCTAATTTGGATGGAAAACACATCAGTGTGGCATGGAGGCCTGTTGAGGCTGTAACATCCTTGGGGTTGAATAGGTTAAAATGGTGGAAGGAGAGAATTGGGCCCTGCCTTCTTGTTCCAAGCCAAAGACACAATGGATGTGAAATCACTGCCTTCTTGTTCCAAGCCAAAGACACAGTGGATGTGAAATCACTGCCTTCCTATTCCAAGCCAAAGACACAGTGGATGTGAAATCACTGCCTTCCTATTCCAAGCCAAAGACACAGTGGATGTGAAATCACTGCCTTCCTATTCCAAGCCAAAGACACAGTGGATGTGAAATCACTGCCTTCCTATTCCAAGCCAAAGACATAGTGGATGTGATCACTGCCCTGATGGCCGTAAAAAGACTATGGGATCTTTGACAGTTTTTATTTTATTAACCTAATTACTGTAGTGTGGTCCAGGAGTCTGCAATGTAGTGTTGAAAGTGTGGTGCTCATCTTCAGGTTCAGGTTGTTGATTTGATGTACATACACCTGTGGATCCTACATGTTGTTGGTGCCTGTCTTTAATTCTGTATCGGACTGAAGATATTATAGAGCATCAGAGTAGATGACAAGAGTCACATGTGTTACTGGATAACTTTGTCTTGTGTCTGTTGTGTGGGATATTTCTGTTAGATGTGGTGTGAGTTGACAGGTATGGTGGGAGGTGAGCATCAACAGGTGTGGTGTGAGATGACAGGTGAGTGACATGTATTGTGTGTTGCAGTCCTATGAGCGTAACCCCTGGCTGGTTCACTTGGCGGTGAAGCTGTTGGTGAACGACGCGGAGGCTACATCCCTGATCGAACACAACCCCTTCCAAGGCAAAGCTCCCCCCAAGTCAGTGACGCCCTCGCTGTGATGATGTCTGTTGATGCATGTGTACTGTGATGTAAATGTACGGTGCTGTGTGTTAGCTCATAATATACTTTGCTGTAATACATATGGCACAGTGTGGTGTGACGAGGACAGTGCTGGTGTAGAGAGGGAATGTTATTGGAGGCTGTACAGTAGGTGTGGTGTGCAGCTACAGTGTTTCCAGTGCAGGCAGCTTTGACTGTTTTCACCGTTGAAGCTGACCACGAACAGTTAGAGGGGTTAAGTACTAAAGCAATGGTGTGGAAGTCTAGTTTGTCCTAAAGGAAGAGAGAGGAAGGAATGAAGGGTTCTTGTTGAACTTGATTATTGCCATTATCAGCATCATCGTCAGTGCTGTGTTGTTTGTCTGGGCGTGTGGAGGAAGGGGAGGGAGAAGGTGGTGGTTGAAGGGGGTTGGGGGGGAGGGAGGGAGGATGAAGGAACAGAAGAGATGCCTGATGCTGTACTCATCTTCCTCATTCTGGGGCAGGCTCTCATGGCCTGATCAGAGGCCTGATCAGTGCAAAGGTCAGGCATATGCTTTCTTCTTCTTCTTCTTCATGCTCTTGTTGTTGTTGTCGTTCTTCTTCTTTCTTCTTTCTTCTTCTTTGGCAATAGCAGATGTGTATTTTTCTTCGTCCTCTTCTTCCTCCTCCTTTTTTTCTTCTCTTCTTCTACTTTGTCAACAGCAGATGTTGTGCAGCATGTATGGATCAGTCTGCATGCCCTGACACCTCCTTGACACCGAAGCTGAAACTGATGTTCTCCGTGGTGTGCAGGTTCATTCGGGCTGAACACTACCGCTACCACTTCACCAAGATCGGCAGCCCCGAGGCCAAGGGAGGAGCATGGTGGCGCCGCACGCACAAAGGGAATTACATGCCACCCATCTCCATGGAAACGGCCCGTCCCTTCCTGCGACAGATGGGGTGGAAGTGGCCCAAAGTGAAGACGAGCTGAAGACAGCGTCAGTCCTGAAAGACACCAAGCACTGACGGAAATGACAGCATGTCTGCATGGACTCTTTCTGCACCTGCTATCTGCTTTCTTCTTTTTGCCTCACCATTAACAGGCTAATTTTGCAGATGTTTCGTTTTTGACTAGTTATTTATTGATTACCTTATTAGCTTTTTTTGATTGGACAAGGAATATAATGCGTTTTCATGTGTGTTCATGTGTGAATGTGGTGTGTGTGTGTGTATGGGTGTGCTTTCATGTTTGCATTAAAATCTACAATTTCTGTAATGCTGTTACAGTTTACTTACCGATTTGCATCTTTGTCATCAAAGTTATATTATGATTTGAACAGTCATGTACCTGGTGCTGAGATATGTATTTGAGTATGTGTGAGTGTGTGTGTTTGTGGAATTATCTGATTGTGCCTGTGTAAAGCTAATACACTGAAAATTTCATTCTCATTCCAAGATTGTTGTTGTACCTTGCTATGTGTTCTGAAAGTTGAAAAATTCAGAGAAATAAACCAGGTGATGCTAATTCCTTGTGCAGTGGGACTCCAAGTGCATTTTGAAAAACTCACTGTGTTGATTGATATGACTGGGTCTGTTCAGTGTTGTTTCTGTCTGTGCCACAGAAAAGACCATTATTGTCCATCAGTTTCAGTTTCTCATGGTGGCATCACTGTGTTCGGATGAATCCATATACGCTACACTACATCTGCTATGCAAATGCCTGACAGCAGCATAACCGAACATGCTTGTCACGCTTTGAGTGCATGCATGTATATTGTTGTACCTATCGGAGTGGATTTCATTGTACAGAATTTTGTCAGAGGACAACACTTTTGTTGCCATGTGTACTGCACACGTCTTATAGTCTCATCCGAATGACAAGACGCTCAGTTTGGTTTTCCAGTCAAACAAGGGATAAAGGGCGAGAGTGGGATTCAAACCCAGACCCTCTTGGGTCTTAACCATTGTGCCACCTTGCTTCTCATTGTCAATACTGAAATCAACAATTCTGGAATCAGAAACAATTTTTTAACACCCATTGAGAACAGCGAAGTTGATTACAGTCACTGTGAGTCTAGGTGTGGGTAACCTGTGGGTAAAAAAGAAATAGAAGGTTGGAATGGTGTCAGATCATGCACACTGATCGAAATGTGCCACACCACATGTGTATTTGAAGAAGAAGAAAAAAGGGAACAGATGCTTGACCTACGCATAAACCCAACACACTGGTCAGGCCTTGAGTATCCACCATACGTTTGTGTAAAACATCAGCATAAAATGAAATAGAGTAACTCAACAATAAAAACAAATAACTGAATACATAAATATGTAATTAAAGATATTTGAAGGCAGATGGATGAAATAAAGCAAGAACGAAATGGGCCACACTTGGCAAAGCCCCCTGCACACTCACAAAAGCGTGCAAATGTACACACACACACACACACACACACACCCTGTCTTTGATTCCTCTTGTTGGATATATTTGTGTGTGAGTCAAAGTTCTGGTTTTTAACATACTGACATCCAGTTTTCATCCTGACTGTAATCACATGAAGACTAGAAGCAGACAGAAACACATTTTTAACAGATGAATTAATGTTTGTCTATTATTTATTCATTAATTTCTGGACTTAGTGATCTTCAGACGGTATGTGGGTGGTGTCAGTGGATGGTGTGAGTGGGGGGGTGTGGGGGGTGTCATGGAGTGAGGCAGGCCTGCTGACACTGGAGGTGAGAGAGGAAGTTGTTGGCGTTGCCCCCGCACCCACCCCACTGGAAGTGTCGGCACTGACCGCTGGCCGCATCATGGAACCAGCGGAGGAAGACGGCATCACACGGGCCCACCTCGGGGGGCAGCGTGCATCTGTCATCTGCACGTCAGTCACGCACGCGCGCACACACCAAAAAGTAGTTTTCGTCACGCACACACACACACACACACACTCACAAATACATTTGTTCTGAATATATATATATATTGGGGGGGTGGGGGGCGGGGGTGTTGTGGTGGTGGTTATTTTGAAGTATGTCGCCTAATCACCAGAACCCCGTGCTCAGCATAACGTAAACAACCAAAATTTTGTGGTACAAAGCCAAATCTATTTTTGCTCACATTGATGATCCATTTTCTCCTTTCCACCATTGGAGTCATGTTGTAAAAAGTTCTTTGCTCTTTCAGTTTTTATTAAAAAAAAAGAAAGAAAAACAACAAAAACATGTACACATAAGTTGTAATCTGCAACTTAAGATATCACTCATAATTGTAGTGTGTGTCTATCATGACATTTTAATATAATTGTAGTGTGTGTCTATCATGACATTTTAATATAATTGTAGTGTGTGTCTATCATGACATTTTACTTTAACGTCTTTTCACTTTGAATGATATTAAGACACGCAAATACGACATAGGTTTATATGTGAATGCATATGGTTTCTTATTGTCCTTAGGAATTCATTATGATAACACCCGGCCGTGTTCGGGCATGCAGTGAAATTAAGTACTCCATAAACCACTCTATTTCTGTAATACTATTTGCAACAGTTTTGGATCATGTTTCAGTGATCACGATGTAGTGTCAATTCACTCTCTCTCTCTCTCTCTCTCTCTCACTCACTCACACACTTACTCACTCACTCACCTGCGTGAGCAGAGAAGCAGAGCCCAAACAAACACACGAGTATGATCAGCATTTTTTTCACGTTCATAACTTTTTTTTCTTTTCGTGAAAAACACCCAGCAAAATGACTGTGGTGGAGGTTTTCAATGGTTATTGAGCCAGAGTCTGAGAGACGGCAAGAGATAAGGCGTGGTACAAATCGTGATGGTGAACCGAAAATAACCCTGGGGAGATAGCCTTTGGATCTGCGGTCAGCGGGACTGGAGGTCAAAGTCCCTTGTGCATTGTTGATCTTTTATCGAAAGGAGAGACAGAGCAGCTTGATTTGGGAATACTGATGCTCTCTCCTGGAATGAAGATCTCTCTCTCTCTCTCTCTCTCTCTGCTATGTTCTGGGACCTGTATACTTTTCTCAATTTACAGTCATGATTTTCCACTGTACTTCACAATGTTTTGTGGAATGTACGCAGATGATACGAACGTAGCCTACACACTAGTCGTTATAACACAGAAAAAGTATCTCCAGTGTTATCATATTAATCAGCTATTTAAATGATCGGAGCTTATATCATGTGTCTTTGTCTACAGAAAATCAAATACACAATGATCACTCGGTAGAAACACCAAAACATTTCTACTGGCTTTGTTCCTCTTTATATCAGTAATGTGGGGAAGAAGTTCACAATCATAAAAATGTGAATGTGTGTGATTGTGCGTACGTGTGTATGTTTGCGTGAGTGTACGTGCGTGCTATGGTCACTGAGTGAAGAGCACAAGCAATGTGAATGGTTGAAAACCCTCAACCAGGAACATTGCAGCCTCAGTTTCCCTGTTAATTTTTCATGTGTTGAAGCCTGCGAGTTGAGTGACAACTGTCTGCTTGTTGTATATAACAATACAGAAGGTCTAGTGTGCAGGAACCACACACCTGATCCCTTGTATCTTACTGCCCAGCAATAAACTGTGATCTGTGATTTACAGATTTACGGCGTGCATGCACAAATTACTCACACACACACACACACACACACACACACACACACACATCTATCAATCAGTAAATCTATCTATCTGTCTATCTATCTCTGATATGGGCTGTCGTATTTCTGTCTCTTCATGACAGTGAGTGCTGAATGCTGTGTAGTGTCTGGGATCAACAGCTGTGAAAATGCCCGTTTTGTCTTTGTCGCCTCTTTTCTTTCTGTCTTTTTTTTTTCTTTTCTTTTTTAAGGGGTTGGGGGACGGGCCATTCTTTATGTCTTTTCATTGTCTTTTTATTCAGTTACAGACAAAATTGATTCAAAGCTGATGTATGTCTTATTCATGCCAACTTCATATCACACACACACACACACACACACACACACACACACACACAGCTTTCGCTGCTGGTCAGGCATCTGCTTAGCTTAGCAGATGTGATGTAGCGTATATTGATTTGTCCAAACGCAGTCACGCCCCCTTGAGTAACTGACCTGAACTCTGTGTGTGTGTGTGTGTGTGTGTGTGTGTGTGTAAGTGTGCGCGCGCGCGCGCGCGTATGGTGTGAGTGTGTGGTATGATTGTGTGTGTGCGTGTGTGTGTGTGTGTGTGTGTGTGTGTGTGTGTGTGACAATGACGAGTGTTGACACACACAGCCACCAGACATGATTTACAGGAGGTAACAATGGTGGCTGTGCAGCTGGCGTGGGCCCCGCCACTGGCGACAGTTGGCCGACTTCTCACGACGTTCTGTCGCCTCTTGTGCTTAAGGCCATGCCTCATCGTACGAATCACTCCAAGTATGATAGACCCAAACTCTGTCACGCTCGCAATCAACTGGCGTGACAGCTGAAGTGGCTTTGTTTGCCGTATGTTTTTGAACCAAGCTTTTTGGGAGGTTTGGTAACAGCAACACACTCGTACTAAAATTCAGTTTAGCCACGGCAGATGTCTGAAAGTCATAGTAACAGTGGTCATTAAGCATGTCCAAGAAAAGTTACTTTTCTGAAGCGTGCTTGTCATGTTGTATGAAAAAAAGGAGAAATGAAAAAACAACTACATGAACATGGGGCCCAATACATTTTTCAAACCAGTGAAACTAAAGAGACTCTAGGAGTTGGAAAGTCTGCTTTAAAAAAAAATCAGTTGGATCACATCATACTGAGGACCCATGGAGTACACCACACAGTGTGACACAGCCTTCACACTTGAGATTCGGAAAGTCCCACGAAGTAAGTGTTGTGTGATTCAATGTATCACGCAGTGTGACACAGCCTTTAGACCTCTGATAAGCAAACTTTGTGGCAATGCGTCCACTGCACAGAACAGTGTGACAAAGCCTTTAGAACCGTCTGATAAGCAATCCATGTGGCGTGTCGTCCACTATACAGCACAGTGTGACACAGCCTTTAGACCTCTGATAAGCAATCCATGTGGCGTGTCATCCACTATACAGCACAGTGTGACACAGCCTTTAGACCTCTGATAAGCAATCCATGTGGCGTGTCATCCACTGCACAGCACAGTGTGACACAGCCTTTAGACCTCTGATAAGCAATCCATGTGGCGTGTCATCCACTATACAGCACAGTGTGACACAGCCTTTAGACCTCTGATAAGCAATCCATGTGGCGTGTCATCCACTATACAGCACAGTGTGACACAGCCTTTAGACCTCTGATAAGCAATCCATGTGGCGTGTCGACCACTATACAGCACAGTGTGACACAGCCTTTAAACATCTGATGAGCAATCCCTGTGACGTGTCGTCCACTGCACAGCACAGTGTGACACAGCCTTTAGACCTCTGATGAGCAATCCCTGTGGCGTGTCGTCCACTATACAGCACAGTGTGACACAGCCTTTAGACCTCTGATGAGCAATCCCTGTGACGTGTCGTCCACTGCACAGCACAGTGTGACACAGCCTTTAGACCTCTGATGAGCAATCCCTGTGACGTGTCGTCCACTGCACAGCACAGTGTGACACAGCCTTTAGACCTCTGATGAGCAATCCCTGTGACGTGTCGTCCACTGCACAGCACAGTGTGACACAGCCTTAAGACGACCGATAAGGATAACTGAGGTCTGACGTGTTTGGTTCAGTCCCTGACCTGTCAGTGACCAGAGGTGACGTGAATCTGACCACACCATGAAGACCATCCTGCTCCTCGTCGGCCTGTCTCTGATCGTCTCCTCTGCTTGGTGCACGCCAGGTCAGTTTGTGTCTTTGAAAAATACATTCGTTCATAGCCCTGATATATTTTGGAAGGAAAGACATGCAATCTTTTTAATTTTTTTTTATTATTATTTTTTTTAATCTAATGGGGTTTTTTTTCGTTTTCTCTCGAGCCCCCGGTTTTGCTGAATATGATGTTGTCATTTTGTAGGAATATTGTGTGTGTGTGTGTGTGTGTGTGTGTGTGTGTGTGTGTGTGTGTGTGTGTGTGTGTGTGTGTATCTGTCTGCGTGTTCGTGTATGTGTGTGTTGTGTGTGTCTGTCTGCATGCACGTGTGTGTGTGTGTGCATATATATATAATATATATATATATATATATGTGTGTGTGTGTGTGTGTGTGTGTGTGTGTGTATACGTGCTTGCTTTTTTTATAGTTAAGTTTAACGTCTTTTCACTGTTTAGCGATATTAGACGAGGGGAAAAAATAGGTGTGTGGGGCGGGGGGGGGGGGGGGGGGATGTGCGCATGGGAGATGAGGCGCGGGGTACAGTACACGAGAAGAGGTGGTGGGATGACTGTTGTGAGTAGTGGAAAACGAAGAGCTACGAAAAGTGATTTACAACATGAATTATAACAATGAGTTAATCATCCATATAACAGTGAAAAGCATGCTTCGATAACAAAAAACGAGATCAGTCAAATGTAGACACCAACTCGACTTTGAATCAAACAATCAGAATTTTTTTGAAGTAATGAACAATTATCCAAAACATCCCCTATGGACAAAATATGTGTTCGGTGGAAACTGGTCGGCTAGTTTTTGAAAGAACAGTTGTCTTGCTTTTGGACACAGAACAAGTATGTGGTTGACATTTGACTTCTTTTCCGCACATATATGTGTGTGTGCATACATGTGTGCATGTGTTTGTTACATGCGAGCTTATGTGTGTATGTATGTACGTATGTATGTGTGTGTGTGTGTGTGTGTGTGTGTGCGCGCGCGTGCGTGTGTGTTTGTATATGTTGCATGCATGCTTAGGTAGGCCTATATGCGTGTGTATGTGCGTGTGTGCACGTCCATGCGTATGTGTGTGAGTGCATTCGTATGTGTATGTATGTATGTATGTACGTACCCATGACTGCGTGCTTATATGCGTGTGTGTGTGTGTGTGTGTGTGTGTGTGCAGGCTGTGAGGAGCCCCAGGAAGCCGGCATGTGCCGTGGTTACTTCCCCCGGTTCTGGTTTAACGCCGCCAAGCGGCAATGCGAGCAGTTCGTTTACGGGGGTTGTGGGGCCAACGCCAACAACTACGAGACAGAGGAAAAATGTAAGGCGGCCTGCATCGCTCCCGAACTCTGACGTATTGGCGCTATGACGTCAGTGTGATGACGTTTCTTGTGATGTGACATCAAGATGACGTATGCACCCTGTACCGTCAAAGTGATAACGACGCTTTGTGGGGGAAAAAGAAAAAAATCTGACGTGGAACTGATTATCGTTTAAAATCAAGCCGAAGTCAGTGACTAACAAAGTGTGCACTGAATATTTGAATGATTAAAAGAAATTAATGTCGGTTTTAGGCGTGTGTGTGTGTGTGTGTGTGTGTGTGTGTGGCTGTGTGTGTTCGTTCGTTCTTTTGCTTTACGTCTATCCACACTTGCGATTTTAGACGGAAATCCATCTTTCCCACACCACCCATGCCTCAAATCGTCACTACTTTCCCTGTTCCTCTCTCCTCAATTAGCATGAAGTAGATTATAAACGAAATAAAACAAACCAACTAGTCAGCCAGTAGAATTACAACACAGAGCCAACAGTGAAGCTCGACGTGCAAAGTAAATTCTGAACTGTTTCAAACACATGTTGGTTATCATATAAAACATTTCTTATGGAAGCTGATGGAACTGCAGATTTTCTAAATGGTAAATGTGTGTGTATGTGTGTGTGTGTGTGTGAGGCAGAAAAAGGAGGGGTGGGAATGGATGGTTAGGACACTGTACCTGAGTTTACAGGGGGGAGAGGAGGGAGGGAGTTAGGGCACTGTAAGTGAGTTTACAGGAGGGAGAGGAGGGAGTTAGGACACTGTAATTGAGTTTACAGGGGGGAGAGGAGGGAGTTAGGGCACTGTAATTGAGTTTACAGGGGGGAGAGGAGTGAGTGAGTTAGGGCACTGTAATTGAGTTTACATGGGGGAGAGGAGGGAGGGAGTTAGGGCACTGTAAGTGAGTTTACAGGAGGGAGAGGAGGGAGTTAGGACACTGTAATTGAGTTTACAGGGGGGAGAGGAGGGAGTTAGGGCACTGTAATTGAGTTTACAGGGGGGAGAGGAGTGAGTGAGTTAGGGCACTGTAATTGAGTTTACATGGAGGAAATGAGGGAGTTAGGACATTGTAATTGAGTTTACTGGGGGAGAGGAGGGAGTTAGGGCACTGTAATTGAGTTTACAGGGGGAGAGGAGGGAGGGAGTTAGGGCACTGTAATTGAGTTTACAGGGGGAGAGGAGGGAGGGAGTTAGGGCACTGTAATTGAGTTTACAGGGGGAGAGGAGGGAGGGAGTTAGGGCACTGTAAGTGAGTTTACAGGGGGGAGAGGAGGGAGGGAGTTAGGGCACTGTAAGTGAGTTTACAGGAGGGGGAGGAGGGAGTGAGTTAGGGCACTGTAAGTGAGTTTACAGGGGGAGAGGAGGGAGGGAGTTAGGGCACTGTAAGTGAGTTTACAGGAGGGAGAGGAGTGAGTGAGTTAGGGCACTGTAAGTGAGTTTACAGGGGGGAGAGGAGGGAGGGAGTTAGGGCACTGTAATTGAGTTTACAGGGGGGAGAGGAGGGAGGGAGTTAGGGCACTGTAAGTGAGTTTACAGGGGGGAGAGGAGGGAGGGAGTTAGGGCACTGTAATTGAGTTTACAGGGGGGAGAGGAGGGAGGGAGTTAGGGCACTGTAATTGAGTTTACAGGGGGGAGAGGAGGGAGGGAGTTAGGACACTGTAATTGAGTTTACAGGAGGGAGAGGAGGGAGGGAGTTAGGACACTGTAAGTGAGTTTAGAGGGTGAGAAGAGAGAAGGGGGGTGGGGGCGTGGGGGGTATAAGAACACTGTAAGCAAGTTTATAAACTGGAGTCAGTTAAGTGTGTCCCCTGCCATTCAGTGAACTGGCTTGCGGTTCATTTAGTTTGCTAAACTTCTTTTTTTTCCATTCATTTACCTATTCATTTTCATATTTAAGTAATGACACTAAGTGCAATCTCTCTCTCTCTCTCTCTCTCTCTCTGTGCGTGCGTCTGTGTGTGTGTGTGTGTGTGTGTGTGTGTGTGTGTGTGTGTGTGTGTGTGTGTGTGTGTGTGTGTGCATACGTGCGTGAATATGTGTGGATGCGTGGGTGTGTGACCAACATCTATTAAATCCCAAGGACCATCAAGAAATGTCTACATTTCCCAAACCAACCAGACATCAACACACATGGAACAACTGGTGTCACACGTAGCTTGAAGCGTATTGAACATGATTGATCTCTCACCACGAAAATGATATAATAGCAGAAATTATAATACCAACATGAACTTGGAAGACTAATGAAGCATTCATGGAAGAGGAAATTATCACACACAAAATCACATGTTACATAACCAAAGTTAACGGTAAGAACGAAAACATCCAGGTGCAATTGGATCAGTCCACTACTCACCGACGAAGGTCGATGGATGACCAGCTGTGGAGACTGGAGGCACAACATGACAGCAGCTGTCAGCTGAACACACAGCATTGCACAATCAGCACAGTCAACACCGACATTGTCTGATTCTGACCAGTCTGGACTGACTTAGATGCAACAAAGACGACCCCACAGTCGGTTCTCCTCCAGAGAAGCTTCAAGGGAGGTCAGTGGTCGATGGTCTCTATCAAATAGTCATTATTATAGTGACAAAATAGTTGTTTATCGACACTTGTTCACCTCCACAAATATGTGTGTGTGTGTGTGTGTGTGTGTGTGTGTGTGTGTGTGTGTGTGTGTGTGTGTGTGTCTTATTTTTAGAGACAAAAAAAAACCCCAAAAAACTTGACAGAAAACACAAAACTGAAGGTCTAACAGGAATGTGTATTCATTTCCAGTCTGTAGGGCAACACGACTTAAACAACGTGCTCCTGACAAGACAGGAACATGAGATCCTTCCATCAACACTACCTCAGCCACACCCCAGGTGGCCAGACAACATCCCCAACACACAGTGTGGAGAGGGCCAAGCCACAAACCCGATGTCAGTCCTCAGCCAGCGACGTCTCTGATGACCAAGCCAAGTCTGGAGGATGGAGACTGGATGAAGTCCCAAACACCCCCTACTCGGCCATCTTGAGGCTGGGCCCTCAGGTATCGGGCGTCCATGCCCCAGACATAGAGACGTCCGCAGAGAACACCTGACCTCTGCTGCCATGGATACTGACAAACATGGTTGCAGGAGACAGACCTTGAAAAAGGCGGTGAATCGAGCAGAAGAAGAACGGATCTTGAGACAGGTGGACAGACGGTGCAGGACAGCACAGGCTGCTGCCGATACTTCTTCCTCCACTTTGTGATGTGAGGACTGCAACAGAGACTGGTGCACCACGACTCGGCCATTCATGGAGAACACTGCTCAGCCCCTAAAGTGCAACACCATCAGGCACAATCCTTCGTCTCGTGAGATTATGACACCCACTTTCGCTTGAACAATGGTCAGTTAATGGTCATGGCCAAATCTCGTGAAAAATTCCAAAATTCTTCATAATCGTCACATGCAATTTGAACATTGTTAATTTGTGAGCAGCAATGGTTATATAGGTATCGACTTTTTGGGACAGATTTTCAAATAATGTCGGGTGGTGGGATGGGGAGAGGGGGCGAAACATCATGGGGGTGGGGTGGGTGGGGGGGGGGGAGACATCCCAGAGCGTCCCCCGGGGGACATTTAAGAACACTAACTAGTCCCCTTGGGGACTATGTAGGACACTTGCAAATCACCCTGGGGACGATTTAGGACATTGATGAATCTACCGGGGGACTTACGGAAGGAGGGGCGATTTGGGGGACGCTACACCGGGATATATTTTGAAAGGAGGTGTACAGTAGCCTACATCCTTGTCACGTAGTCCCAAACCTGAAATGGACCTCCATAGCACTTAGCAACATTGTCATCATCCTCATCATTCATCGTCAGTACAGAACAGAATTATCCCAATCTTTCAACATTGTCATCATCCTCATCATTCATCGTCAGCACAGAACAAAATTATCCCAATCTTTCAACATTGTCATCATCCTCATCATTCATCGTCAGTACAGAACAGAATTATCCCAATCTTTCAACATTGTCATCATCCTCATCATTCATCGTCAGCACAGAACAAAATTATCCCAATCTTTCAACATTGTCATCATCCTCATCATTCATCGTCAGCACAGAACAAAATTATCCCAATCTTTCATGGCCTTATTTCATGGTGATCTGTTTCGACCCACCCCCATTTCATTGTTCGGCGTGAGTTCCTATAGCAGCGTTTAACGTCGGCAGATTGACAGGGGACTGCAGGGACGTGGTGGCGGTCTCCACTGTGGTGGGGAAGCTCACTGGGTTTGACTCTGCGACAAAATGATTGTTGTCGTCAACGTCGGTGATCTATTCTTCCTGTAGTGACCCTATGCATCATTCGTGACCATGTCTGCGTACGCTGAATCGCAAGAGGCACGACTGAACACAATTTAGTCACTCAGCAGCAGAGGTCTCTGTGTAATATGGGATTTGATTGTCCTATCGGTTCGCTGTGGTTTTGTAACGTGTTTGATTTGACGTCATAGCAAAGTCGTAAAATGATTGCGTCATAGTCAAGAATGACGCGCTGGGTAGTCAGAGGAATAACAGATCACTGACGTTGAATGTGTGTTACTTCTTTGTGGCTGTATTCATCAGGAATATCTGATAATATTGGTTGTGAACGGTAAGGCGAGGCTTGTCAGCAGTATATATAGTGTTTGTTAGACACGTGGAACGTGGGATATTTTTCTGTTTTTGTATCCTGAAATCTGGGACCCGTTTAAACGAAAATGTTTGTGCTTTTTGCAATGCAGGCATACGAGAAATGACATACTGGAGCGTGTTATTCACTCTTCTAAAAACAACTCGAAATGACCCATGCTATGTACCCGAACTGATATTGCCAACACAAGCCACCCCCCTCCCCCTTATATATATATATGGTAATGTTCAACTTTAGAATACTAAACTCAGGGGGGCTGTTTAGACGAAAAACAAAGGGTGTCTTAGGCTCACCTCGATGCGCTGAGTTGAATGGAACCCTCAGCTAAGCTGTACGACCACTACTTTCCCATGAAACTGCGACAATTTTATACACAGTAAGCTCAGCCGATCACAGCCAGAGCAACCACCTGCAAGCCATTTTGACTGCCGTTCACCCACGTGATCAGCAGTCAAAATGGCGTGCAGGTGGGGACGGAGTACTCAGCTTACTGTGTATTTGTCGCAGTTTCATGGGAAAGGAGTGGTCCTAGAGCTTAGCTGAGGGTTCCATTCTACTCAGCGCATCGAGGTGAGCCTAAGACACCCTTTGTTTTTCGTCTAAACAGCCCCCCTGAGTTTAGTATTCTAAAGTTGAACATTACCTATATATATATTTAATTCACCTGTGTAAACAAAGTGAGTCTATGTTATTCCCACGTGTTCGGGGTGTGTGTGTGTGTGTGTGTGTGTGTGTGTGATAAACTTTAACAAATTCATTTTCTCTGGAAATACGACTGGAAATGAGCCATGTTATGAACCCGAACTGATACCTAAATAATTAAGCCCCCCGTCCCCCTTTTTGTGTTTTAAATTCACTTGTGTAAACAGAGTGAGTCATGGATGTAACCTGGTGCTCAGTTGTCTGTGTGTGTGTGTGTGTGTGTGTCTGTGAGTGAGATAAACTTTAACAAATTCATTTTCTCTGGAAATACTTTGTCTGACAACACCAAATTCGGATGAAACATAGTTGGGGAAAAAATCTTCACAGTCACCTCAGTGATAGGTTGTAAGACTTCTGAATCGAATCCGTATTTCGGGGTCATTAACGGTTTGTTTCGTTGACGCTCGGTCTCGATCCAAAAATTCCATAACCCGGCTTCCCAGTTGCCAGAACGAGGTTATGTTTGGGAAGACGGCACGACATCGTTGTTCTTGTTAGCAATTACAAGAAAATAAATACAAATTCTGGACAGTCGTTGGGAACGTTGATTTTTTTTCTCTCTCCCTTTTTACATTCATCATCATTTGTTTCCCTTGTCAGATTAACGATGTCTCTTTTACGAAGTCCATCAAATGATTTTCTTTCATTGTATTCCTATTATTTAAAAAACTTACCTTTGATTCCACCCCCCACCCCCCACCCCCATCTACCCTGCTTTCCCCAACTTACTATTCAAGTCCCCCCTCTTCTCCTACCTTTTATATGACAACATTTACATGTGAAAATTAATACTTTATCAAAATGTCTACAGTCACCAGAATGTGTGACGGGACATTTTAAAAAATCCTCCCCCTCCTCCTACACACGCACACACACGAAAATGAGAAATTAGAACGTGCCAATATATTTTTTAAATGATATTTCGTTTGATCAAATGTCCTGTATACTTCTGTGACATGTGTATTCATTAATGCCGACACTGGGAGAAATCCTATGTTAAAACTGGAAAATCCGCAAAACGTAAGGCGAACTGAGCGCGACCTTCCATGATACACAGAAGCATAAAACTATCTGGTGTTTTCATTGTTTCTCCACTCGAACCTGTGTGCTCCCAGTCAGCAGTCCCCAACGTTAACCACATCTAAAAGGTGGCTGGAATTCTATTCAAAATTATGTCTACTATTACCGACAATGATATATTTGTAATTTACATGCTCAGAACATGCAAAACAGTTTGGGGTAGGAAGCCCCTTTGATAGATGCTTGAGTAACAAACGTCCATATGTCTGGTTGATATCACCATTGCAAGTTCTAGGTGTAAAGGAATACAACACATATAACCAATTCAAATCACAAGAATTAGATTTTTGTAGATAGCACAAAAGTCCACAAGTATACATTGCCTGCGGCACCCATCCACAAACACGTAGCAATCATTTGGCTCTCGAGGTCTGACCCCAGTGTTGGGTTGGTGGTGTGTATACTTTGTGGTGCACATTTCTGTTGCACCAATAAATATTGAATTGTTTTATAACTGGTAACGCTGAACAGCGGTTGTGATGAGAGCGGCATGATCCTTTCCCTGGGCTTGTTTTCATATTGACGACTTCATTCTGCTGGGAGAGCATGGCAAACACTCGGCTTGCTCCATGCAATTTCGAAAATAATGGATGTCAGTTAGCTGATATTCTCTCTCTCTTTCTCTCTCTCTGCGATGATAAGAACTGACAGTGAGTGGTAAAACGTTCAGCCAGTGGAAATAGGCAGGATGCATGTGATGTAATGTCAAGCATACATTAGCGGCTGGCGCCATCATTTTATTTCAAAGTGAGGACGTAGACGGACGACCGAAATAAATCGACCAGTAGAAATCTGTAAGCTGTATGTGAAGTGACAGTAGTGACAATTTATTTCTCTTTTTCTTCAGCCCAGGAAATATCTACAAGACACACGTTTTATTTTCAAGTCCAGAAAGAAAATGAAATCGTCACTGACTGTCTTTCTCTTGGCGCTGATCACGGACATGTGCCTGAGTCAGTCAGCCCTGAACGTCAGCAAGCTCCATGATGATCTGCTGACCCTGAGTCCCCACGTCCGTCCTGAGAAAGACCTCACACGGCCCACTGTGGTCAACGTCTCTTTCCACCTCATGTCCATCGTCAGTCTGGACATTGTCGGCCAGAAACTGGTCAGCAACGGCTGGATGGGCGTGACTTGGCAGAACGACTACCTGACGTGGAACCCCACAGACTATGGGGGAGTCAAAAGCATCATTCCTCCAGGTGATCGTTTGTGGAGACCTCAACTGACAGTGGAGAACACTGTGAAAGAGTGCAAACCTGTTGGTGAAGAGTATGTTGTTATGCATGTTTACAATAGTGGCTTGGTGGCATGGTTTCCAGCAGAACGTTTTGAAACCATGTGTAAGGTAAGCGTCACCTTTTTCCCTTTTGACATCCAGCGATGCACGTGGCAGCTGTTCGTCTGGGGGGACAATGCTGAGACGGTGGTTCTGCAGGCTGTCAACCGCCACATTGACCTGGAGTTATACCAGGAAAACGGAGAGTGGAACCTGATAGCTTCAAATGCTTGGATGGAGAGGAAAGGACCGGATGCATTTCAGTTCTTATACCTGACCTATGAAGCTACACTTCGCAGAAGACCCACGCTATTGTTTCTGACAGTACTGCTGCCAATATGCACACTGTCTTTTGTCAACGTGTTTGTGTTAACGATTCCTTCTGAATCAGGTAGGTCCTTGCTTTTCACCAGACATGTACCTTTTGAAAGTTATGTCTTTCACAAAAAGACAGAAGATTGTTTTGTTTAGACATTTGTCCCTTTTGAGTTATGCCTATTTCAGTAAGAAATGTAAGCATGAAATTGTAGAATAGATGGGTATCACTACTGTCATATTATGTCTCTTTTCTGTACATGCAACATATGAATATTACCTGCTTACATATCAACTGATGTTTCTGTTCATTTATTTTGCTTTCAGGTTTGCAGTGTAACTAGTGCCCAGTGTTTCCTGGACTCATTACTTTGCATTGCAGGAGAACGGTTGGCGTACGCCATGACGTCCTTCATGTCCTTTGGGGTGAACATGAGCTACATGGTGGATCTCATTCCCTTCTCCCCACACACCGTGTCTATCCTGGCCATCATTCTGGCCTGTCAGCTGATTGGTTCTGGTCTCTACGTCTTGCTCTGCATCCTGTCCCTGCAACTCTTCCACCGAGACCCCCACAACCACCCCATCCCTCCCACCCTCCAGACCCTGACCATCGGCCTGGAGTTACTGCTCTGCCTGGACCCACCACCCCAGCCCCGCCACGTCGTCCACACGGAGGTGGAAGAGGTCTCCTCAGACAGTCCAGGTGATCCCCAGGGAACAGAGGTGAAAGGCAGCCGACTTCAAGGGCTGCTGACCAGGTGTGCCAGGAAGAGGAAGGTGAGAGGGGAAGAGTACACCCAGGACATGACCTGGCAGAGAGTCAGCCGGTCTCTGGACAAACTGCTCTTCCGCTTCTTCTTCAGCGTGTCACTGATCGCTGGTCTGAGTTTCATCACCGTCATGGCCTGTTACTACTACGGTTTGTTCTAACACGTTCATTCTGAGTTTGAGTAGACTGAAACCAAGGAACTTCTGTGTCTTAAAATATTCATTTAAAAGTTTACTGAGAAACTAGATGTATAGGAGATATTATCAATGAATCAGGCACATAAAATTCAACTCGCAAACTACAAATAAAAACTGAGTATAGCATGTATAGAGGAAGTGCAGAATAAACAACAACAACAGATGTTTATATGATATCAGAAATCTAGTATGTCTGTTCAAACATTTCAGTTGACAATGACAGCTCAAGAACGAAGAAAAAAAAGAAGAAGAATAACTGTGGGATTTTTTCTAACATGTATTTGCAGATACATTTTTTTTAATATACTTTTTTAAAAACGAAATTGAAAGGTATCAGATCATTTTGCATGTATGTCTGTAACCGCAAGCACTTTGTGATACATCAACACATGCATTTTTCATTTTGTTGTAGTTTACTGCTAAACATTGATCCGCGCCTTGGGTCTTTCCACAGGTGAGGGATCTGCCTTTTCTTGAGATGTGGTGCAGTGTGCATGGAGCAGTCTACACGCCTTCATGTATTTTTTAATTTTAAATTTTTACTGTAAATCAGTATATAGATTTAATCTTAAGGCATTTAATATTGGCATAATTATCCGATTTGATGAAGAGTAACGAACAGTATAGTTGTCAATGTAACGCTTCGACATATCCTGAGTGTGAGACTGCCCTGAGCTGACATACTTTCAGGAAGCCGCCAGGTAGGCAGGCAACGCGTTCGGCCCGCCTCCCACGTGTGGAGCAACTCCATCAGTGAGTTGTGTTTCGGTTTTAGCTTGTGCATGTATCTGTCTGGCACCCCATTGTCAACTGCTGTGAGAGTCACCTTCCACCAGGTGTTTGGGGGATTGATCTCCCCATGTCTTCTGCTGTGGTGAAACAGCATGTTGTCGTCGTTTGTCGGCGGGCGTTACAACGGCTGGAACACCAGTTCCAGGTTGTCGCGGGAAGTTTGTTTATTTGGTTGTATTCTTCTTTCCATATGCCTGTGTTTTCATTTTTCCCCAGTGAGCGTGTCTCAGTGCGTGAATTACCCCTTTTCCCTCAGTCTACATTCCTACCCCTTTTGCCCCAACTTCAGAGTGCGTGAGTTCCTCGGTGACGCTTAGAACGTTCAGGAAGAGGACACTTCAACAGCTGCCAAGGTGTAGCCAAGGTTGTCTGAGGAATCAGACCAGAGACTCGGAACGGCTGTGTTGTGGTTGTTGTTGTTGCGTGTGTGTTGGTGGGCGTTTATTGCTTTCACATTGAACTTAAGTAGTGCAACCAAACTGAAAACATTCAGACAATATAGATATAACACTTTAGCATTTGAATGCACTGATCTATGATAATCACAAAGACAATCGAATGGAAATCAAATACCAAACAATTCCAGAAATGGTTCCCTTTCCATTAGTTTTCTAAAATAGACAAACTTAGTCATCCAATTTGCAAGAAAAATACAAAATGTTTGATAAATAATGAACAAAAACATATGAATAATAATAGCAATAATAGGACCTAACAGTAATACTAAAGATATCCTCACCTCATCAGTGTGACAAAAGGCCAAAAATTGAAACACTAGGACCCGTCCGTCACAACCGATTCTCACGCTTTGGCTTACAGTTGTTGTGACGGGATCAGTTGAGCTATCCAGAACTCGACTCACTGATATTGAGTAAAATTATATTTACAAATAACACGCAATTGCTTCCCCTAGCATCACCAGCAACAATGCACACATGCAATTTCAACCACACAATCATTCAAAGTGCCACAAAAATAAGTGCTATTACATTTAGCCCAATATTCGTTTGAGGAGACACCTCCTTTGTCTAAGGAAAGACAAGGAACCAGATTCTGTGACTCGAGTCAGAAATTATTTGGCCGTGTGTGGCTTGGACGGTTCTGATGCTCCAAATGAGCCTGGACAAAATGGAACATTAAAGTTAGCACTTGTTTGGATGTGCTACCAGAATGTTTGTATTTCTGATTTAACTGTCATTTTTGATCATTTGAAGTGCTTAGATGGCGTGTGTGCTGTGAATTTATAAAACCTATTTGTGGGATTCTTGTGTCAGAAGTCCCTCAGGGCTGAGCCTTCATTATGAAAATATGAGAGGTAGAAAGTTATTGTAACTGCTGTTGACAGTACTGGAGATTGAAGTTGTGTACAACGCACGTAGGGTGCACGTTGTAGCGGTCTTAGAGGGTGTGTGGCCCAATGCGGCGTGAGCAGGCCCTTAGAAGCCGCTAGCTGTCACTCCAGGTGGGCTTGGCGTGCTGGTTTTGTTCTATTGACGTGGTATTCGAAACGACATAATCGAGATATGTCAAGAAAACATTGTTTAGATGGCGTTATTATCTCAAATTCAATAATTATAATCATCGCGTAAAAAAAACAACAACAAACCAACAGCAAATAAACATAGCTTAATTATCAAACTTGGTCGAGTGACGTCAGATACGTCGTAGCATTGGGGTTAAGACTTGTTTCCGAATAGAACATCCTTGGTTCGATCCCACTAGCATGCCTGTTGTGTGTGTTGTGTGGGCTTTTTTGTTTTTTGTTTTTTTGTTTTGTTTGTTTTGTTTTGTCAAAGCTTAATATTGAATACAGGACCCATTTTAACGATTTAAAATTTTTTTTCTTCCTCATGATTCCTATACTGGATACATCTTGAAGGCCTTGCCTCTCTTGTTTTTTCTTTCTTGTTTGTTTGACCACCATCTGTGTCATTCGACGGAATTCAGATTGAGAAAACCGAATGCTTACGCTACCTAGGAATACAGTTCGACAGGATGCTGACCTTCAGAAAACATTCGCAAAATACTGTTCTCAATGCAAAAAGGGTCTTCCAGTTTTAAAAGTAACGGCAACCAAAGGTATTGAACAACGCCACCTCTTTCTGCTATGTCAATCACTTATTCTCAGTGTGGTCAACTACGGACTTGGGTAAACAACACCGTCTCAAAGCAGCCTCCTAAAATTAGAGTTCAAAATGAAGCTATGACACTGATCCTTGGAACAACAAAAGACACGCCCACGGAAACCATGCGATACCTGCTTGACTTTCCTTCAGTGCTGGCCAGAAACAAGTTAGAACAGGTTAAGACCTACTTCAGAGCATTAGAAAACCCTCAAAACCCACTGCATGATGCAGTCAAAGAACCAAAGGCAGCCGTCTAGGACAAGGAAGATCATGGATGGGGCAAGCAGTAGACACAATCCAGCTAGAATGCCGACTACAAGACCTGAAAGAAACAAAAGAATGGGAGAAAAACCCCGAAAACCTCAACCATCTATTCAACACAGCCATTTCACCCACTCTAGGAAGACATTGACGGGAATGGCCAGAGGGTAAAACTGATGCAGAAGTGAAACTACTCATAGAAGAAAACAGTAAAGAAGAGGACATCATCATCTACACAGATGGCTCAGTCACCAAAGACCAGTCCGGTTGGGGATTTACTGCGAAACAAAATCGAAAAACAATTAGGGAAGAGAATGCTGCCTACAAAGTCACAACCTCCAGCCTAACGATGGAAGTTGAAGCCCTTCAGTGGCTATGATCTATCCATATGCCTGGATATCAACATGCCATGATTCTAACGGACTCAGTAGACCTCATACAGAAAATTGAAAACGGAATGGGAAGCCCAGAGTGGCATGAGGCAATGCAACTTTCAGATTAAAAAACTTACATGGTCATACTGCCCGAGACATGCAGGTGTTAAGGGAAATGGGCGAGCTGACAGACTTGCTGGAAACGCAACAACGAGCGTTCTACATCTAGGAAAATCGGAAATCCTCAGAAAAGTCAAGGAATACCAAAAAGAACAGGTACAAGGCCATCACACCATTGATCGCCTCAGAGAAATAAAGATAGAGAGAGGGAGCGGCCGTAAGTCAAGCATGAAAGGTAGAGCACGATACTTTGCAAATCAAACGAATATTGGCATCATTCCCAAACCAACATTGAACAAATTTCTTCAAAACGGAACAGTCTTTGTGGGCTTTTTTGAATACAACAGACTGAGCAACACGCTAGACGCCACGTTCCTGGCATCAGAGATCAATTCCCACATCTCTTTCGGCCAATCAGTGTCAGCCTCTGTATATATATATATATATATATATGTGTGTGTGTGTGTGTGTATACACACACATATATATATATATATATATATATATATATATGATATGTGTGTGTGTGTGAAGGATGAGGTATGTGTGTGTAAGCATGTCTGTACTGTTGGACTAACGGAATATTGGAACGTGCAGGTGTGCATATATATATATATATTTGTGTGTGTGTGTGTGGGGGGGGGGGTGTATGTGTGTGTGATTATGTAAGTGTGTGTGCCGTGGAAGCTGCGATACGTAGCTTAGGAATGAGTGTAGGGAGGGTGTGTGTGTGTGTGTCGGGGCTCGTTTACGTTTATGTGTATTTGTTTGCGCTTTCATATCTGTGAAAATGCATGTTTGTTGCATATCTGTTAATGTATGTGTGTGTGTATGCGTGTCTGCATGTTTTACATTTGCTTATTTATCATCATTATTGTCTTTTTATTTTATTTTCATTTATCACTATTATTATTATTACTGTTTTTATCATCATCACTATTATCATTATTGCCATTATTATCAGTATTCTTTTTTCTTCTTTTTTTTTCTCAAGGCCTGAATAAGCGCGTTGGGTTACGCTGCTGGGCAGGCATCTGTTTGGCAGATGTGGTGTAGCGTATATGGATTTGACCGAACGCAGTGACGCCTCCTTGAGCTACTGATACTGATACTGTTTGTTTACGGAAAGAGCAGCTGTGAAATTTGTGAATGTGACAAGATGGCTGTACATTCACGAAGCTAGTAAAACTGTACCAAAATTAAGTACAATTACAGTTCTGTCTCCAGAAATGTTATCGGTTTGTCTTTTTAGATGTCATGTGGACCGCCATTCCGAAGAGCGTGGTCGCTATTGCAGTTCTCATTCTTTCCTCAAATCCCTTCAGTTCGCATAAAATACTCTTTCAATGTTTTTGGTGCGCGGTGGTGCAACGGATCAGACTTTCATCGTTACGACGTTAGCATTTTTGTTTTGTTGAGAAAACTAAGTATCCTTTTTTTATTTATTTTCAGTTCTTCACCGATCCAGCTTGCCTGTCATGTGATTGGGCTACATGTTCATCATTAAAGGAAACAGACCTGACCCAGATTTGTTGTGTGGTATGCATGGTTGGTGGTTGCTGGTGACACTTTCCACATGACCATCTGTCTGTGGGGACTTGAGGCAGAAAATTATCCCCAGATTGAGTGAAAAACCTGTTAAACACATATACTGATGGTAATACTGCTTCTGATGTGCACGGAAATTGCAGTTGATAGGTTCATAAATTTAGAATACTTAAGATGTGAAAGTATCGAAACTTTGTTGTTAACTATATAGCATTATTTGTTTAACGCCAACTTGTGGTGTGTTAATGAAGCAGTGGACATTTGAATCTAAACCGTATTTCCGTGGTGTGCAGACAGACAATATGAAAAGTGTAGACCGTGAGATTGATCCAGTGTCCTGTCACCATTCCAGTGATAATTACACCGCTGCAGGGCCGTGTCCATTACTGTTCATACCCGCAACGTGTAGCGCTTGTCTGCACGAAGAAACCTTCCAGTGTTAAACGCCTATATTTTTTACCCCCCCCCCCCCTCCCCCTCCCAGTTTCTCTCTTTCTAACATTTTTTATTTGCAGTAACCTGGCATTTCGGCGGAGTTTGTGTGTGTGTGTGTGTGTGTGTGAATTCGTGTGCTTTCATTGGTGTGGGGTCTGATTTCTGTATATTTGTTTATGAGTTCGAGATTTGGGCCTTTGTGTCCGTGAACCACGGTCGGAGTCAGACAGGGATGTCTACTCTCTCCCACTCTCTCCAACCTCTTTCTTGAAAGGATCATGACTGACGCCCTGGAAGATCATGTGGGAACTGTCAGCATTGGAGGCAGAGTCATCACCAACCTGCGCTTTGCCGATGACATTGATGGCCTGGCAGGAGAAGAGAAAGAACTCGAAGAACTCGTGCACAAACTTGACAAGACATCAGCCTACGGCATGGAGATCAGTGCCGAGAAGACCAAGGTTATGACCAACAACAGCCAAGGCGTAACGTCCAACTTGCACGTAAACGGTGAAAAACTGGAAGAAGTCTCCTCCTTCAAATACTTGGGTGCCATTGTGTCAGACGAGGGTTCGAAACCAGAGGTCCTGTCCAGAATCGCGCAGACTACTGCCGCACTGAGTCGATTGAAGACTATATGGAAGGACAAAAAGATCTCCCTCTCGTCCAAAATCAGACTAATGCGCTCCCTCATCTTCTCAATATTTCTATACGCTTGCGAATCCTGGACCCTCACTGCAGAACTCCAGAGAAGAATCCAGGCCCTGGAAATGAGATGCTTCCGCAAGATCCTGAACATTACATACAAAGACCACATCACAAATGAGGAAGTGAAAAGACGAGTCCAAAACGCCATTGGCCCATTCAAAGACCTGCTAACCACAGTGAAGGAACGCAAGCTCCGCTGGTATGGACACGTCACACGATCAGACGGCCTAGCCAAGACCATCCTGCAGGGTACCGTACAAGGAAGGAGGAAGAGAGGCAGACAGAGAAAGCGGTGGGAGGACAACATCAAAGAGTGGACGGGCCTGCCATTTGCCACAACTCAAAGGGCCGCTGAGGACCGAGGCAGGTGGCGCGAGCTGACCAGGCAGTCATCCATGGTGCCCCAACGACCCACCCACGGGTCAAGGGATAGATGAGATGAGATGAGTCCGTGAATCTGCAAATTGTTGCATATGTAGGGTGTGTGTCTGTGTCTATGTGTCTGCGTGTTTGTGTGCATTTGCACACTTGTCATTGTGTACGCATAAGTACATGCACGCAGGTTCGCAAAGCGTGGCCCATTTTATGTTATTTATTTATTTTGTTTGTTTGTTTATATTCCAATTATTTGCCTTCTACGTATTTCCTTTTCACTACATTCTAATTATTTACTTATTTGTTCATTTTGTCTTATTATTTCTTTTTATTGTTTTACACAAACCTTGGCTGGCATCTCAAGGCCGGATCAGCGAGATGGGTTTGTGTCATGGTCAGGCATCAGCTGCTTTTTATTATTTTCTTTTTTTTGTTTTTAGCAGCAGATGCGGTGAAGCGAAATAGATCTGTCAACATGCTTTGATACCTTTTTGAAGTTGAAACTGACATTAACTGTGCATGGATTTATGACAGTTTGGATACAACAGGGAATTGGAAGTGAGGGATGTACTTTGAAATTCAAAGACGGAGTTATAACATCGTACAAAAAACAACAAAAAACCTTCCACCGTTAGATAGAAAACACTAAAACATAAATTTCATTGCATTAAAATATCTTTCACAGAGAAGATAATATTTCAGCCATAACCAAAAACTGACACAGATTAAGCATCGTCAGATTTAGGTTGAGAAAATCAGGAATAAATGCTCATATACTGAAGCCATAGATACTGGATCTGATGTAGAATTGTTCAGTCACTGGTCGTGCAGAAGTGTGGTTGTCATGAAAGCAACATGAACCTTTCCCTGATCCTGATTTCAAATCGATGATTTCATTCTGCTGGGAGAGCATGGCAAACACCGCTTGCTTCAGGCAATTTCCCAACTGATTGCATGTGTTGGTCTGCTAACATTCCATCCCTCCATCTCTTCCACTCTCACTCTAATGGCAGGAGCTGATAGTGGTAAAATATTCAAGCAATTTTTCAACAAAAGCAAACAGGCAGGCTGCGTCTGATGTAGTGTTCAGTATACATCAGCAGCTGCCGCCATCATTTTATCTCAGAGTGAGGACGTACACGGAAGACCGAAGTCACCCAGAGGAAAGCTGTAAGCTGCATGTGAAACGACAGTAGTGCCAATTTGATTCCCTTTCTTCACCAACCTGTTTAGTCTCTGCAACACCACTCGTTTTCTTCCCAGAGTCCAGAAAAAAACTTGAAATATAAAAAAATGAAATCATCACTGACGGTCTTTCTCTTGGCGCTGATCACGGACATGTGCCTGAGTCAGTCAGCCCTGAACGTCAGCAAGCTCCATGATGATCTGCTGACCCTGAGCCCCCATGTCCGTCCTGAGAAAGACCTCACACGGCCCACTGTGGTCAACGTCTCCTTCCACCTCATGTCCATCGTCAGTCTGGACATTGTCGGCCAGAAACTGGTCAGCAACGGCTGGATGAGGGTGACTTGGCAGAACGACTACCTGACGTGGAACCCGACAGACTATGGGGGAATCAAAACCATCATTCCTCCAGGTGATCGACTGTGGAGACCTCAACTGACAGTGGAGAACACATTGAAAGAACGCAAACCTGTCGGTGAACAGTATGTTATCATGGATGTTTACAATAGTGGCTTGGTTGCATGGTATCCCGCAGAACGTTTTGAAACCATATGTAACGTAAGCGTCACCTTTTTCCCTTTCGACATCCAGCGATGCACGTGGCAGCTGTTCAGCTGGGGGGACAATGTGGAGACAGTGATTCTGCAGGCTGTCAACCACTACATTGACCTGGAGTTGTACCAGGAAAACGGACAGTGGAACCTGATAGCTTCCAATGTTTGGATGGAGAGGAAAGGACTGTATCCAGTTCCGTTCTCATCCCTGACCTATGAAGCTACACTTCGCAGAAGACCTACACTATTGGTTCTGACAGTACTGCTGCCAATGACCATGCTGTCTGTTGTCAACGTGTATGTGTTCACAGTTCCTTCTGAATCAGGTAGGTCCTTTGTACCTTTGAAAGTAATGTGTTTCATAAAAAAAATGATACTTTCATTTTGTCTAAAATGTCTCTTTTGAGTTGTGCCTACCCCAATAAGAAACATATTTTGATCAAAGATCAAAACACCCAAGAATTTATGTGTGGCACTACTGTCATACTATGTCCGTTTTCTGTACGAGCAGCAGCTAACGATGATCTGCTCACCTGTCAAATGACGTACTAGTCCATACAATTCGCTTTCAGGTTTGTGATATAACTAGTGCCCCATGATTCTAATCCAAGAGAGGGGAGCAGACAGGGATATAGGATCGACTGATGATGCACACACTCACTTGCTCTCCTCACACCAATAGCAGGGCCACATGGAGTGGTTTTTATAGTGTTTACTTTACAATACAGCACACACACTAAGCAGTTCACCCTACTTAGCAAAAGCAACACACACTAAGGCAGCACACACTGCCAACTTCAAGTACTTCCTACAAGCAGCACACAGTAAAAAGTTCACCCTACACCTAAAGCAGCATCTACAAGCAGCATCTACAAGCAGCACACCTGGAACACAAACGCAAAACCAAAACCCAATACCCTCAGCACCTTTCATCACATGTCCACCAGTATGCACTCCTCTCACACATAGATCTATGTGAGGTAATACAAACTTCATCAAGCTTTCCTGCCACCAACAGTGACATACCATACTGTGCACCATACCTGTGACTGACCAGTTTCAGTTTCAGTAGCTCAAGGAGGCGTCACTGCGTTCGGACAAATCCATATACGCTACACCACATCTGCCAAGCAGATGCCTGACCAGCAGCGTAACCCAACGCGCTTAGTCAGGCCTTGAGGAAAAAAAAAGGTGAATAAATGATAGATAAGCTTACACAAATAAATAAATAAATAATAAATAATAACTATAATGTAAAAAAAAAAAAAAAAAAAAAAAAAAGGAAATAGATGTAAAACATGAAGACACACATTCACATATACACCCACACATGCATAACAGATATGCACCGAACATGCAGTTTCACAGATATGAAAGCACAGTCAAATACATATAAACGTACATGAGCTCCAACACACACACACACACCACACACATTACCCTGCACCTCCTCTACCCCCCTCCTCCACACACTCGTTTCTAGTCTACGTATCACAGCTTCCACGGCACACACACACACACACACACACACACACACACACACAGATGAACACTTACTTGTACAAGCGCACACACATATGCCCATATCTCCACACACATATGTACAAAGATATATATATATATATACGTTCCAGTATCCTGTTGCTCCCACAGTGTAGGAATGCATACACTCACATACCTCATCCTCTACCCCACCTTCCCCCCACCCCCACCTCCCCCTTACACACACACACACACACACACACACACGTGCACAGAACTCTACTGACACTTGTGTACACTTACACTCTCGCGCATGCACAAACGCACTCAAAAATACAGACCCACACATGCACACAAACACACACATACACACACGCACAGAGGCTGCCACTGATTGGCCGCAAGAGGGATGGGAAAAGATCTCTGATGCCACTAGTGACTGACCAATACAACCCAGAGTGTTCAATTCATATTACCCATCATACAATAAAACTGTGTGTTACCATGACCAAACAATCTCCTCTTTGCCTTCATACAGTGTCCCACTGACACAAGTACATGTAAGGAAATTATTACTTCCAACATATCTCTGGTAAATATCTATGTGCAACAACATAGCACTGACCCTCAGTGCTCTCCTTGTTAATCAACTCATTAACCACATTGCAGTGTGCTTTCCCACTTTGTCTGAACAAAGTAAACCACTGACACATAGCACAACTACACATGTTATCACAACTACCAACAAATCAGACATGTGTTCCACAACACTTTCTGTTACCCCCATGTGCACACACACATGAAAAACCCTCAACACTCACTGTCAGTGTGTTAGCATATAGATCTGTTCAGTTCACACTGAACCAACACCACCTACTATATACAAAACAAGTAAGTAAGACATCAAAAATACAGAACAAGATATCTGTAACAAAATAGAAGAGGGGGAGGGGGGACTCAAAAGATATAGGCCAGTACTTCCCTCCACACATTAACCCCTTTTCTTTCCACCAGCCACAAGATCAACTTAAAGTGGCTTTTCACTGACACAAAACATTGTTCCCAACAAAACTAAGACATCAAAATAGCAAAACCATTACAAGTCATGTACTCACAGCCCAACAAGGATTTCCTTGCACCTCACATCACCGTTCAGTCCGTCAGCCTGTGTCAGTGTTCATTTCTTCTGGGAGACTGCTAAGAACTGGCTGTGCTGACTGGTTTTATTCCCTTCCCACAACATACTGTGCATACTAATACAAGCTACAACACTCACTCTCCCAACTAGTTGAACTGAAATAACCAATCTTTGCTTCTCCTAGTGACGCAATGTGAATGACTGACAGATTCACTGCTTAATCCCAATTCGTCCAGTTCAACAGATTGATCTGATTCGCTACAATTCAGCCCACTTGTTTCCACCCACATTTTGTGATAAGTTCACTCGTTTATGTCACAAAGAGATTGGGGACACAGGACAATACAACTCTCAGCATGTTAGCCAGCATGATCAAAGTTCACATTTGCATAAATTCTCCCTAGCTTACGTTCCGAAGTCCCGCCATCCACCTCAGCTGTGTTTGTGAAAGGGGAGATGGGGAACGACTTGAAAGACAGGCCGCCACATGGAACGTTCTGACATGCTGACACTCGTCTGTTTCGAACACGCCGACATCAAGTTCAGCACGGGGATTGCGACAGACATCACATAACTGCATGTGTTTCAACGACTGGGCTGGGTGATGTGGACTTGCTGACCAAAGACAGCCAACTAGGCAGTGGGGGTGCGGGAGGGTGGAAGGAGGGAGGGTGGTGCTGTGACGGCGCGACCTCAAAGACTTCACTTTGGATGGAGCGGGAAGGGAGATAAGAAAGGGTGGGGTGGGGGGGAATGGGGGGGTGGGGGGGGGGGGAGGGAAAGGGAGGGAAGGGGGAGAGTGTGGGTGGTGGGGGTGACACTGCTGGCACACTATAACACCTGGACTCATTACTTTGTATTGCAGGGGAACGGTTGGCGTATGCCATGACGTCCTTCATGTCCTTTGGGGTGTACATGAGCTACATCGTGCATCTTGTTCCCTCCTCCCCACACACCGTGTCTATCCTGGCCATCATTCTGGCCTGTCAGCTGATTGGTTCTGGTCTCTACGTCTTGCTCTGCATCCTGTCCCTGCAACTCTTCCACCGAGACCCCCACAACCACCCCGTCCCTCCCTCCCTCCAGACCCTGACCATTGGCCTGGAGTTACTGCTCTGCCTGGACCCACCACCCCAGCCCCGCCACGTCGTCCACACGGAGGTGGAAGAGGTCTCCTCAGACAGCCCAGGTGATCACCAGGGAACAGAGGTGAAAGGCAGCCGACTTCAAGGGCTGCTGACCAGGTGTGCCAGGAAGAGGAAGGTGAGAGGGGAAGAGTACACCCAGGACATGACCTGGCAGAGAGTCAGCCGGTCTCTGGACAAACTGCTCTTCCGCTTCTTCTTCAGTGTGTTACTGATCACTGGTCTGAGTGTCATCTCCGTCATGGCCTGTTACTACTACGGTTTGTTCTAACACGTTCATTCTGAGTTTGAGTAGACTGAAACCAAGGAACTTCTGTGTCTTAAAATATTCATTTAAAAGTTTACTGAGAAACTAGATGTATAGGAGATATTATCAATGAATCAGGCACATAAAATTCAACTCGCAAACTACAAATAAAAACTGAGTATAGCATGTATAGAGGAAGTGCAGAATAAACAACAACAACAGATGTTTATATGATATCAGAAATCTAGTATGTCTGTTCAAACATTTCAGTTGACAATGACAGCTCAAGAACGAAGAAAAAAAGAAGAAGAATAACTGTGGGATTTTTTCTAACATGTATTTGCAGATACATTTTTTTTAATATACTTTTTTAAAAACGAAATTGAAAGGTATCAGATCATTTTGCATGTATGTCTGTAACCGCAAGCACTTTGTGATACATCAACACATGCATTTTTCATTTTGTTGTAGTTTACTGCTAAACATTGATCCGCGCCTTGGGTCTTTCCACAGGTGAGGGATCTGCCTTTTCTTGAGATGTGGTGCAGTGTGCATGGAGCAGTCTACACGCCTTCATGTATTTTTTAATTTTAAATTTTTACTGTAAATCAGTATATAGATTTAATCTTAAGGCATTTAATACTGGCATAATTATCCGATTTGATGAAGAGTAACGAAGAGGAAAGTTGTCAATGTCACGCTTCGCCATATCCTGAGTGTGAGACTGCCCTGAGCTGACATACTTTCAGGAAGCCGCCAGGTAGGCAGGCAACGCGCTCGGCCCGCCTCCCACGTGTGGAGCAACTCCATCAGTGAGTTGTGTTTCGGTTTTAGCTTGTGCATGTATCTGTCTGGCACCCCATTGTCAACTGCTGTGAGAGTCACCTTCCACCAGGTGTTTGGGGGATTGATCTCCCCATGTCTTCTGCTGTGGTGAAACAGCATGTTGTCGTCGTTTGTCGGCGGGCGTTACAACGGCTGGAACACCAGTTCCAGGTTGTCGCGGGAAGTTTGTTTATTTGGTTGTATTCTTCTTTCCATATGCCTGTGTTTTCATTTTTCCCCAGTGAGCGTGTCTCAGTGCGTGAATTACCCCTTTCCCTCAGTCTACATTCCTACCCCTTTTGCCCCAACTTCAGAGTGCGTGAGTTCCTCGGTGACGCTTAGAACGTTCAGGAAGAGGACACTTCAACAGCTGCCAAGGTGTAGCCAAGGTTGTCTGAGGAATCAGACCAGAGACTCGGAACGGCTGTGTTGTGGTTATTGTTGTTGCGTGTGTGTTGGTGGGCGTTTATTGCTTTCACATTGAACTTAAGTAGTGCAACCAAACTGAAAACATTCAGACAATATAGATATAACACTTTAGCATTTGAATGCACTGATCTATGATAATCACAAAGACAATCGAATGGAAATCAAATACCAAACAATTCCAGAAATGGTTCCCTTTCCATTAGTTTTCTAAAATAGACAAACTTAGTCATCCAATTTGCAAGAAAAATACAAAATGTTTGATAAATAATGAACAAAAACATATGAATAATAATAGCAATAATAGGACCTAACAGTAATACTAAAGATATCCTCACCTCATCAGTGTGACAAAAGGCCAAAAATTGAAACACTAGGACCCGTCCGTCACAACCGATTCTCACGCTTTGGCTTACAGTTGTTGTGACGGGATCAGTTGAGCTATCCAGAACTCGACTCACTGATATTGAGTAAAATTATATTTACAAATAACACGCAATTGCTTCCCCTAGCATCACCAGCAACAATGCACACATGCAATTTCAACCACACAATCATTCAAAGTGCCACAAAAATAAGTGCTATTACATTTAGCCCAATATTCGTTTGAGGAGACACCTCCTTTGTCTAAGGAAAGACAAGGAACCAGACTCTGTGACTCGAGTCAGAAATTATTTGGCCGTGTGTGGCTTGGACGGTTCTGATGCTCCAAATGAGCCTGGACAAAATGGAACATTAAAGTTAGCACTTGTTTGGATGTGCTACCAGAATGTTTGTATTTCTGATTTAACTGTCATTTTTGATCATTTGAAGTGCTTAGATGGCGTGTGTGCTGTGAATTTATAAAACCTATTTGTGGGATTCTTGTGTCAGAAGTCCCTCAGGGCTGAGCCTTCATTATGAAAATATGAGAGGTATAAAGTTATTGTAACTGCTGTTGACAGTACTGGAGATTGAAGTTGTGTACAACGCACGTAGGGTGCACGTTGTAGCGGTCTTAGAGGGTGTGTGGCCCAATGCGGCGTGAGCAGGCCCTTAGAAGCTGCTAGCTGTCACTCCAGGTGGGCTTGGCGTGCTGGTTTTGTTCTATTGACGTGGTATTCGAAACGACATAATCGAGATATGTCAAGAAAACATTGTTTAGATGGCGTTATTATCTCAAATTCAATAATTATAATCATCGCGTAAAAACAACAACAACAAACCAACAGAAAATAAACATAGCTTAATTATCAAACTTGGTCGAGTGACGTCAGATACGTCGTAGCATTGGGGTTAAGACTTGTTTCCGAATAGAACATCCTTGGTTCGATGCATGCCTGTTGTGTGTGTTGTGTGGGCTTTTTTGTTTTTTTGTTTGTTTTTTTGTTTTGTCAAAGCTTAATATTGAATACAGGACCCATTTTAACGATTTAAAATTTTTTTTCTCCCTCATGTTTCCTATACTGGATACATCTTGAAGGCCTTGCCTCTCTTGTTTTTTCTTTCTTGTTTGTTTGTTTGACCACCATCTGTGTCATTCGACGGAATTCAGATCGAGAAAACCGAATGCTTACGCTACCTAGGAATACAGTTCGACAGGATGCTGACCTTCAGAAAACATTCGCAAAATACTGTTCTCAATGCAAAAAGGGTTTTCCAGTTTTAAAAGTAACGGCAACCAAAGGTATTGAACAACGCCACCTCTTTCTGCTATATCAATCACTTATTCTCAGTGTGGTCAACTACGGACTTGGGTAAACAACACCGTCTCAAAGCAGCCTCCTAAAATTAGAGTTCAAAATGAAGCTATGACACTGATCCTTGGAACAACAAAAGACACGCCCACGGAAACCATGCGATACCTGCTTGACTTTCCTTCAGTGCTGGCCAGAAACAAGTTAGAACAGGTTAAGACCTACTTCAGAGCATTAGAAAACCCTCAAAACCCACTGCATGATGAAGTCAAGGAACCAAAGGCAGCCGTCTAGGACAAGGAAGATCATGGATGGGGCAAGCAGTAGACACAATCCAGCTAGAATGCCGACTACAAGACCTGAAAGAACAAAAGAATGGGAGAAAAACCCCGAAAACCTCAACCATCTATTCAACACAGCCATTTCACCCACTCTAGGAAGACATTGTCGGGAATGGCCAGAGGGTAAAACTGATGCAGAAGTGAAACTACTCATAGAAGAAAACAGTAAAGAAGAGGACATCATCATCTACACAGATGGCTCAGTCACCAAAGACCAGTCCGGTTGGGGATTCACTGCGAAACAAAATCGAAAAACAATTAGGAAAGAGAATGCTGCCTACAAAGGCACAACCTCCAGCCTAACGATGGAAGTTGAAGCCCTTCAGTGGCTATGATCTATCCATATGCCTGGATACCAACATGCCATGATTCTAACGGACTCAGTAGACCTCATACAGAAAATTGAAAACGGAATGGGAAGCCCAGAGTGGCATGAGGCAATGCAACTTTCAGATTAAAAAACTTACATGGTCATATATACTGCCCGAGACATGCAGGTGTTAAGGGAAATGGGCGAGCTGACAGACTTGCTGGAAACGCAACAACGAGCGTTCTACATCTAGGAAAATCGGAAATCCTCAGAAAAGTCAAAGAATACCAAAAAGAACAGGTACAAGGCCATCACACCATTGATCGCCTCAGAGAAATAAAGGTAGAGAGAGGGAGCGGCCGTAAGTCAAGCATGAAAGGTAGAGCACGATACTTTGCAAATCAAACGAATATTGGCATCATTCCCAAACCAACATTGAACAAATTTCTTCAAAACGGAACAGTCTTTGTGGGCTTTTTTGAATACAAAAGACTGAGCAACACGCTAGACGCCACGTTCCTGGCATCAGAGATCAATTCCCACATCTCTTTCGGCCAATCAGTGTCAGCCTCTGTGTGTGTATATATATATATATATATATATATATATGTGTGTGTGTGTGTGTGTGTGTGTGTGTGTGTGTGTGTGTATGTATATATATATATATATATATATATGATATGTGTGTGTGTGTGAAGGATGAGGTATGTGTGTGTAAGCATGTCTGTACTGTTGGACTAACGGAATATTGGAACGTGCAGGTGTGCATATATATATATATATATATATTGGGGGGGGGGGGGGGATATGGGTGTATGTGTGTGTGATTATGTAAGTGTGTGTGCCGTGGAAGCTGCGATACGTTGCCTAGGAATGAGTGTAGGGAGGGTGTGTGTGTGTGTGTGTGTGTGTGTCGGGGCTCGTTTACGTTTATGTGTATTTGTTTGCGCTTTCATATCTGTGAAAATGCATGTTTGTTGCATATCTGTTAATGTATGTGTGTGTGTATGCGTGTCTGCATGTTTTACATTTGCTTATTTATCATCATTATTGTCTTTTTATTTTATTTTCATTTATCACTATTATTATTATTACTGTTTTTATCATCATCACTATTATCATTATTGCCATTATTATCAGTATTCTTTTTTCTTCTTTTTTTTTCTCAAGGCCTGACTAAGCGCGTTGGGTTACGCTGCTAGGCAGGCATCTGTTTGGCAGATGTGGTGTAGCGTATATGGATTTGACCGAACGCAGTGACGCCTCCTTGAGCTACTGATACTGATACTGTTTGTTTACGGAAAGAGCAGCTGTGAAATTTGTGAATGTGACAAGATGGCTGTACATTCACGAAGCTAGTAAAACTGTACCAAAATTAAGTACAATTACAGTTCTGTCTCCAGAAATGTTATCGGTTTGTCTTTTTAGATGTCATGTGCACCGCCATTCCGAAGAGCGTGGTCCCTCTTGCAGTTCTCATTCTTTCCTCAAATCCCTTCAGTTCGCATAAAATACTCTTTCAATGTTTTTGGTGCGCGGTGGTGCAACGGATCAGACTTTCATCGTTACGACGTTAGCATTTTTGTTTTGTTGAGAAAACTAAGTATCCTTTTTTTTTTTTAAATTTTCAGTTCTTCACCGATCCAACTTGCCTGTCATGTGATTGGGCTACATGTTCATCATTAAAGGAAACAGACCTGACCCAGATTTGTTGTGTGGTGTGCATGGTTGGTGGTTGCTGGTGACACTTTCCACATGACCATCTGTTTGTGGGGACTTGAGGCAGAAAATTATCCCCAGATTGAGTGAAAAACCAGTTAAACACATATACTGATGGAAATACTGCTTCTGATGTGCACGGAAATTGCAGTTGATAGGTTCCTAACTTTAGAATACTTAAGATGTGAAAGTATCGAAACTTTGTTTGCGTTATTTGTTTAACGCCAAGTTGTGGTGTGTTAATGAAGCAGTGGACATTTGAATGTAAACCGTATTTCCGTGGTGTGCAGACAGACAATATGAAAAGTGTAGACTGTGAGATTGATCCAGTGTCCTGTCACCATTCCAGTGATAATTACACCGCTGCAGGGCCGTGTCCATTACTGTTCATACCCGCAACGTGCAGTGCTTGTCTGCACGAAGAAACCTTCCAGTGTTAAACGTATATATTTTTGAACCCCCCCCCCCCCCCCCCCTCCCAGTTTCTCTCTTTCTCTCTAACATTTTTTATTTGCAGTAACCTGGCATTTCGGCGGCGTTTGTGTGTGTGTGTGTGAATTCGTGTGCTTTCATTGGTGTGGGGTCTGATTTCTGTATATTTGTTTATGAGTTCGAGATTTGGGCCTTTGTGTCCGTGAATCTGCAAATTGTTGCATATGTAGGGTGAGTGTCTGTGTCTATGTGTATGCGTGTTTGTGTGCATTTGCACACTTGTCATTGTGTACGCATAAGTACATGCACGCAGGTTCGCAAAGCGTGGCCCATTTTATGTTATTTATTTATTTATTTATTTTGTTTGTTTATATTCCAATTATTTGCCTTCTACGTATTTCCTTTTCAATACATTCTAATTATTTACTTATTTGTTCATTTTGTCTTATTATTTCTTTTTATTGTTTTACACAAACCTTGGCTGGCATCTCAAGGCCGGATCAGCGAGATGGGTTTGTGTCATGGTCAGGCATCAGCTGCTTTTTATTATTTTCTTTTTTTGTTTTTAGTAGCAGATGCGGTGAAGTGAAATAGATCTGTCAACATGTTTTGATACCTTTTTGAAGTTGAAACTGACATTAACTGTGCATGGATTTATGACAGTTTGGATACAACAGGGAACTGGAAGTGAGGGATGTACTTTGAAATTCAAAGACGGAGTTATAACATCGTACAAAAAACAACAAAAAACCTTGCACCGTTAGATAGAAAACACTAAAACATTAAGTTTCATTGCTTTAAAATATCTTTCACAGAGAAGATAATATTTCAGCCATAACCAAAAACTGACACAGATTTTTAAGCATCGTCAGATTTAGGTTGAGAAAAGCAGGAATAAATGCTCATATACTGAAGCCATAGATATTGGATCTGATGTAGAATTGTTCAGTCACTGGTCGTGCAGAAGTGTGGTTGTCATGAAAGCAGCATGAACCTTTCCCTGATCCTGATTTCAAATCGATGATTTCGTTCTGCTGGGAGAGCATGGCAAACACCGCTTGCTTCAGGCAATTTCCCAACTGATTGCATGTGTTGGTATGCTGACATTCCATCCCTCCATCTCTTCCACTCTCACTCTAATGGCAGGAACTGATAGCGGTAAAATATTCAAGCAATTTTTCAACTAAAGCAAACAGGCAGGCTGCGTCTGATGTAATGTTCAGTATACATCAGCAGCTGCCGCCATCATTTTATCTCAGAGTGAGGACGTACACGGAAGACCGAAGTCACCCAGAGGAAAGCTGTAAGCTGCATGTGAAACGACAGTAGTGCCAATTTGATTCCCTTTCTTCACCAACCTATTTAGTCTCTGCAACACCACTCGTTTTCTTCCCAGAAAAAACATGAAATATAAAAAAATGAAATCATCACTGACTGTCTTTCTCTTGGCGCTGATCACGGACATGTGCCTGAGTCAGTCAGCCCTGAACGTCAGCAAGCTCCATGATGATCTGCTGACCCTGAGCCCCCACGTCCGTCCTGAGAAAGACCTCACACGGCCCACTGTGGTCAATGTCTCCTTCCACCTCATGTCCATCGTCAATCTGGACATTGTCGGCCAGAAACTGGTCAGTAACGGCTGGATGAGGGTGACTTGGCAGAACGACTACCTGACGTGGAACCCCACAGACTATGGGGGAGTCAAAAGCATCATTCCTCCAGGTGATCGACTATGGAGACCTCAACTGACAGTGGAGAACACTTTGAAAGAACGCAAACCTGTCGGTGAACAGTATGTTATCATGGATGTTTACAACAGTGGCTTGGTTGCATGGTATCCCGCAGAACGTTTTGAAACTATATGTAACGTAAGCGTCACCTTTTTCCCTTTCGACATCCAGCGATGCACGTGGCAGCTGTTCAGCTGGGGGGACAATGTGGAGACAGTGATTCTGCAGGCTGTCAACCACTACATTGACCTGGAGTTGTACCAGGAAAACGGACAGTGGAACCTGATAGCTTCCAATGCTTGGATGGAGAGGAAAGGGCTGTATCCATCTCAGTTCTCATCCCTGACCTATGAAGCTACACTTCGCAGAAGACCTACACTATTGGTTCTGACAGTACTGCTGCCAATGACCATGCTGTCTGTTGTCAAGGTGTATGTGTTCACAGTTCCTTCTGAATCAGGTAGGTCCTTTGTACCTTTGAAAGTAATGTGTTTCATAAAAAATTGATACTTTCATTTTGTCTAAAATGTGTCTCTTTTGAGTTGTGCCTACCCAATAAGAAAGATATTTTGATCAAAGATCAAAACACCCAAGAATTTATGTGTGGCACTACTGTCATACTATGTCCGTTTTCTGTACGAGCAGCAGCTAACGATGATCTGCTCACTTGTCAAATGACGTACTAGTCCATACAGTTCACTTTCAGGTTTGTGATATAACTAGTGCCTCATGATTCTAATCCAAGAGAGGGGAGCAGACAGGGATATAGGATCGACTGATGATGCACACACTCACTTGCTCTCCTCACACCAATAGCAGGGCCACATGGAGTGGTTTTTATGGTGTTTATTTTACAATATAGCACACACACTAAGCAGTTCACCCTACTTAGCAAAAGCAACACACACTAAGGCAACACACACTGCCTACTTCAAGTACTTCCTACAAGCAGCACACAGTAAAAAAATTCACCCTTCACCTAAAGCAGCACCTACAAGCAGCACACCTGGAACACAAACACAAAACCAAAACCCTATACCCTCTCAGCACCTTTCATCACATGTCCACCAGTATGCACTCCTCTCACACATAGATCTATGTGAGATAATACAAACTTCATCAAGCATACCTGCCACCAACAGTGACATACCATACTGTGCACCATACCTGTGACTGACCAATACAACCCAGAGTGTTCAACTCATGTTACCCATCATACAATAAAACTGTGTGTTACCATGACCAAACAAATCTCCTCTTTGCCTTCATACAGTGTCCCACTGACACAAGTACATGTAAGGAAATTATTACTTCCAACATATCTCTGGTAAATATCTATGTGCAACAACATAGCACTGACCCTCAGTGCTCTCCTTGTTAATCAACTCATTAACCACATTGCAGTGTGCTTTCCCACTTTGTCTGAACAAAGTAAACCACTGACACATAGCACAACTACACATGGTAGTTGTACAATGTGCTTTCCCACTTTGTCTGAACAAAGTAAACCACTGACACATAGCACAACTACACATGTTATCACAACTACCAACAAATCAAACATGTGTTCCACAACACTTGCTGTTACCCCCTATGTGCACACACACATGAAAAACCCTCAACACTCACTGTCATTGTGTTAGCATATAGATCTGTTCAGTTCACACTGAACCTACACCACCTACTATATAAAAAACAAGTAATACATCAAAAATACAGAACAAGATATCTGTAACAAAATAAAAGAGGGGGAGGGAGGGGGGGCGTGACTCAAAACATATAGGCCAGTACTTCCATCCACACATTAACCCCTTTTCTTTCCACCAGCCACAAGATCAACTTAAAGTGGCTTTTCATTGACACAAAACATTCTTCCTAACAAAACTAAGACATCAAAATAACAAAACAATTACAAGTCATGTACTCACAGCCCAACAAGGATTTCCTTGCACCTCACATCACCATTCAGTCAGTCAGCCTGTGTCAGTGTTCATTTCTTCTGGGAGACTGCCAAGAACTGGCTGTGCTGACTGGTTTTATCCTTTCACACAACATACTGTGCATACTAATACAAGCTACAACACTCACTCCCCCAACTAGTTGAACTGAAATAACCAATCTTTGCTTGTCCCAGTGACGCTATGTGAATGACTGACAGATTCACTGCCTAATCCCAATTCGTCCAATTCAACAGATTGATCTGATTTGCTACTTGTTTCTACACACATTTTGTGACAAGTTCACTCGTTTACGTCACAAAGAGATTGGGGAGACAGGACAATACAACTCTCGGCATGTTCGCCCGCATGATCAAAGTTCACATTAGCATAAATTCTTCCTAGCTTACGTTCCGAAGTCCTGTCATCTACCTCAGCTGTGTTTGTGAAAGGGGAGATGGGGAAGGATTTGAAAGACAAGCTGCCACACGGGATGTTCTGACATGCCGACACTCGTCTGTTTTGAACACGCCGACATCAAGTTCAGCACGGGGACTGCGGCAGACATCACATAACCACACGTGTTTTAACAACTGGGCCGGGTGATGCGGACTTGCTGACCAAAGACAGCCGACTTGGGAGTGGGAGGGTGGAAGGAGGGAGGGTGGTGCTGTGTTGGCGCGACCTCAAAGACTTCACTGTGGATGGAGCGGGAAGGGAGATAAGAAAGGGTGGGGCTGGGGGGAATGGGGGGTGGGGGGGGGAAGGGAGGGAAGGGGGAGAGTGTGTGTGTGTGGGGGGGGGTGACACTGCTGGCACACTATAACACCTGGACTCATTACTTTGCATTGCAGGGGAACGGTTGGCGTATGCCATGACGTCCTTCATGTCCTTTGGGGTGAACATGAGCTACATGGTGGATCTCATTCCCTCCTCCCCACACACCGTGTCTATCCTGGCCATCATTCTGGCCTGTCAGCTGATTGGTTCTGGTCTCTACGTCTTGCTCTGCATCCTGTCCCTGCAACTCTTCCACCGAGACACCCACAACCACCCCGTCCCTCCCACCCTCCAGACCCTGACCATCGGCCTGGAGTTACTGCTCTGCCTGGACCCACCACCCCAGCCCCGCCACGTCGTCCACACGGAGGTGGAAGAGGTCTCCTCAGACAGCCCAGGTGATCCCCAGGGAACAGAGGTGAAAGGCAGCCGACTTCAAGGGCTGCTGACCAGGTGTGCCAGGAAGAGGAAGGTGAGAGAGGAAGAGTACACCCAGGACATGACCTGGCAGAGAGTCAGCCGGTCTCTGGACAAACTGCTCTTCCGCTTCTTCTTCAGCGTGTCACTGATCGCTGGTCTGAGTTTCATCTCCGTCATGGCCTGTTACTACTACGGTTTGTTCTAACACGTTCATTCTGAGTTTGAGTAGACTGAAACCAAGGAACTTCTGTGTCTTAAAATATTCATTTAAAAGTTTACTGAGAAATTAGATGTATAGGAGATATTATCAATGAATCAGGCACATAAAATTCTTCTTGCAGACCACAAATGAAATGGACAATAGCTTGTATACAGAAAGTACAGAATGAAAGAAACCAAAGATATTTAGAGGATATCAGAAGTCTGGTATGTCTGCTCTTTATCGAACATTTCGGCTGACAGTGACATTTGATATATATGTAAAAGGATAACCGTTTTTTTCTAACATGTATGTACAGGTACAATTTTTCGTTATTACTTTTTTTTAAACGAAATTGAAAGGTATTAGTCATTTTGCGTGCATAAGTGAGTAAGCACTTTGTGATATATCAACACGTGCATTTTTCATTTTGTTTTAGTTTACAGTATTGAACCCATTTACATTTGAACAGGAAATGTTTAGTGGAATTATGTAATTGCAAAAGAGACATTTCCTTACCTTTGATACCTTTAGTATTTAGCACTATTTCGGTATCAATATTCATGCACATCATTGGCCTGTTCATAGTCCTAATACAGTTACCATTGCCAATCAATATTCATACATCACTGGCCTGTTCATAGTCCTAATACAGTTACCATTGCCATGTAAACAGTTCCAACCCCCTTGTGCATTTAAAGGTAAGCTGCTAAACTTTGATTCTGCAGGTCAAGGATCTGCCTCTTCTTTTAAGAGGTGTGATGCAGTGTGTGTGTTGCAGTCTACACGTCTTCAGGCCTTTTGAAATTTAGATCATTACTATAAATCAATATATACCTTTATTCTTAAGGTTTTCATATAGGCATAATTATCTGATTTGATGAAGAGTGAAGAATGGAACATCATTTTCCCTTTACATTTTGAGGACTGGCTGGTATCAATCATAATTGTATCAATCAAAATAAAGCCAGGCTTTCTTGTTGTTTTTTTTAATGTTCAAACGAAAGTGGACACCTCTGATGTGGTCTTCGTTGCTTCTAAGTCAGATCCAGACATGTACTGATCCACTCTGTCGGTGTTGGCTGTGCTAATTGTGCAATGTTGTGTCTTCAGCTGACAGTTGCTATCGTGTTGTGGCTTCAGTCTCCACAGCTGGTCATCTATGGACTTTTGTTGAAGTGCAGTGGACTGATCAAATTGCACCTGGAGTTTTTCCTCTTAACCTTCAATTTCGCTAATGTAACATTTTGATTTTTAAAAATCATCTTCCATTTAATGCTTGATTAACCTTTGTAATTTACAATGGTATGATTCTGGTGATATCATATTCGTGGTAGGGGATCACTTGTATGCATTTTGTATATGTTACCACTTGTTTCCATTGTTTCAGGTGTGCTGTTAGACTGTGAATGCATGGGGAATTAAGACTTTTTGATCAAATGATGTGTACCTTTTTCTTCAGAAAGGAGGTAAAACAAAGAAGACTTTTGGGAAAGGGTGGGTTTTGCTGGGTTTTTACCTCAAGGGAAAGGGATGAATGGGCACACCCAACCTCCTTCTATCTGCATCCTTCCCTTATCCTTGAGCCCAATGTAGACAATGCATAAGTCAGTCAGAACAACAAAACGATCTTCACACTCCATGCTATCTCACAATCTCACATACACAGGTACAAGACGTACGGTCAACCCCTCGTTCTCTCCCAGGCAATCCACACAACCCCCCTGTCCATGTCACACAGCACAGTTAGCCCCTCGTTCTCTTCCAGGCAATCCACACAACTCCCCTGTCCATGTACACACAGCACAGGTTGATGCTGTCGTCCTCGGGAACACAGTGAATCTGGCCCACGGGAGGAGGGGGGGGGATGTCTCGACGCCCAAGGAGGAGCCAAGTGCCACCAGGAGAACGACCCCGTCGCTGGCTCCAGCGTTAAGTCCCTCTCCTCCACCTCTTACTTCAGGCAGGTGAGAGAGGCAAGGTGACAAGCTGACGACTGGCACCAACCTCCTGTCACTTCTGCATAAGACCCAAAATGTTGCTCCAGCAAGACTCATTGATTCAGCAGATATGGACAATCCGCATACTTGAGACAAACGTACTGAAGAAAGGTTTTATTTGAGCTGCAAAGATCATTCAGTTGCTTTTTATGGATGTCTGGCGAAAATCCTTGCAAGTGAAGTGAATAAACAAATCTAAAACTTACATTTCATAAAAAGAAATCAAGAAACACTTCTAAAGGCAAAGCTCATGATGACCCAAAACGTTCATAATAAAATATCAGATGCAGATGTAGGCCTTCACCTGTGATACATGCTTTATCATGCTTTGTGTGAGCGTTTACACATTTGAGCAGTTCCAAGTGCTTGATAGAAAGTCTTGAAGTGCACATGCTGTACACTAAATGCTGGGTACAAGATCTGTGATAACACAGTCAGAGCAAACGTAAAACAGATAATCAAACCAGATTTCTCACACCTGCCTCAGTCTTCTCAGAATGTCACTTGTCCATTCAGCAACCATTGTCTTTGAGACTCCCCCTAAGTTTCTGTGCGTATTGCCTTTGTAGTTTAAGACTTACAATATCACGGGTGGAGACTGTATTTAGCTGACTTATTTTGATCTAAATCATGTAAATATAAATATTGTTTGTTTTTTGTTTCTGCATTGAAAAATAATTTTGCTCTTTGTTTTTATGTATTGTCACATGTACACATGTGAGCATGTGTGAGCATATCTATTACTGTACCTGTTGGTCTGTGTGAGTGTACATGTGCGACTAAACCGGCACTCCCACTGCTCCCTTCCGGGACTGGTGAGGCGGGTGGCTAGACACCCTTATGGAGATCCATAAAAGGGCGTCGGCTCAGGAGAGCCACGACGGCCATCTAGCTCCACTGTACTGTGTGCATGCCACACGCAGTTGGCCTCCGGGGTGTGTCTACCCATGCATGCGAAGTCTGGATCCGGCAGAATCTGCGGAAGAAACCTATCGGTTCAACGGAGAGGAAGGCGGTTACAGCAACGCACTGTGGAGTGCAGAGAGCAAGATGAGACGCCGAAAGGATATCTTGGTCATCCACTGCATCCGTGCTCATCCTCCAGTCGTCTCGACTTAGTCTTGCCACTGGAAATTGGTGGACCCGGACGAGAGAGTGAGGTCGACTTTGCGCAACTCCTCTTCACTTTAAACAAACTCATCGCGCAAGTCATCAGTCATCCAAAATGACCTTTCATCCTTCATCATTTCATCACCCCCAAGTCCTGTGGCGACAGGCGAGCGACGAAACGACAGGTGTGGGTACACTGGCAGTCGCAGCCGCAGACCTGCACGCAGGCGGCTCAGGCCATAGGGTCGTTCTTCGTCGACAGGAGCAGCGATGGAGCTCGGCAGCCGTCTGAGCGTCTGAGCAGCCCTCTTTAGGAATGCACTGCTCACCTCCCTGGCATGAGGAAGGGGCTAGAAAAGGTGCCCTAAAAATTGCCTGCTCCATATCACCCTGGCCAGCATACCGCGGCTGGCGGGGACCCTACATCAGCGGTCGAAACAAAAAGAAAGAAAAGAAAAAAACAAGGATCGTTCCTCTCACCATTGGTGCTTGGAACATAAGGACTCTCCTGGACAGAGATAACGTGGACAGACCCCAAAGGAGAACGGCACTAGTTGCATCCGAACTCGCCAGATATAACATTGACATCGCAGCCTTGAGTGAGACTCGGCTTGCAGGCGAAGGCGAGCTCTGTGAACGGGGATCTGGTTACACCTTCTTCTGGAGTGGACGAGGAAGTGAAGAGCGACGTGAGGCTGGCGTTGGTTTTGCAGTAAAAACAGCACTTGTCAGCAAGCTAGCTGGAATCCCAAAGGGAGTCAACGATAGGCTTATGACCATGAAACTCCCACTGGCATCTGGCCAGAAGCACCTCACCATTGTCAGTGCCTACGCCCCAACCATGACCAACCCGGATGAAGTGAAGGTGAAGTTCTACGAGGACCTTCACTCTGTCATAGCTGCTATCCCTAAAGCAGATAAGCTCATCATTCTTGGGGACTTCAGTGCTAGAGTTGGCTCTGACTACATCGCCTGGGATGGAGTGATTGGAAAGCACGGTGTGGGCCACTGCAACCCAAATGGATTGCTTTTGCTTCAGACCTGTGCAGAGCACGAACTGCTGATAACCAACACAGTTTTCTGCCTCCCTACCCGTAACAGGACGTCATGGATGTACCCTCGCTCAAAGCATTGGCATCTCATCGATTATGTCATCGTCAGGAAAAGGGATAGGCAAGATGTACGTGTAACAAAGACCATGTGCGGCGCCGAGTGTTGGACAGACCATCGCCTTGTAGTCTCGAAGCTGAATATTCGAATCCAGCCGAAAGAGACGCCCCCAAGGCCAGAAGGCTCCAAAACGGCTTAACATCGCTAAGCTGAAAAACATCACCATCAAACAGTCCTTTGTGGAGCTGCTGGAAGATCGTCTGGAATCCGCCTCTCTGGACAACCAGAATGTGGAGTCTGACTGGAGGACCCTGCGTGAGCTGATCTATAGTACAGCTTCAGAGACCCTGGGACCCATGACCAGAAAGCACAAAGACTGGTTTGATGAAAACTGTGATGAAATCAAGCAGCTTCTGGATGAGAAACGCCGTCTGCATCAAGCCTACCTGAGCAACCCAAAGTCCACATCAAAAAAGGATGCGTACGATGCCATCCGCAGGACTGTTCAGCAAAAGTTACGCCAGATGCAGGATAAGTGGCTGAGTGACAAAGCTGATGAGATCCAGGGATATGCTGACAGGCACGATATGAAGAGGTTTTATGATGCCTTAAAAGAAGTCTACGGCCCCACATCCTCAGGATCATCCCCCCTCCTCAGTGCAGATGTGAATACCTTGATCACCGAGAAGGAGAAAATTCTCGAACGCTGGGCTGAGCACTTCAACAGTGTCTTAAATCGCCCTTCCTTCATAAATGATGAAGCCATAGACCGTCTCCCACAAGTCCCCATCAACGAAGCACTGGACGATCCGCCAACCTCTTGAGACCAAAGCAATCCGTCTGCTATCCAGTGGCAAAGCACCTGGCTCAGACTCCATACCAGCAGAGGTCTACAAGGATGGAGGCACTGTGCTGACTGAGAAGCTCCATCAGCTGTTCTCACTCATGTGGAAAGAAGAGACGATCCCCCAGGATTTTAAAGATGCATCTATCATTCACTTGTACAAGCGAAAGGGGAACCGGCAAGCCTGTGATAACCATCGGGGCATTTCCTTGCTCTCCATCGCAGGCAAGATACTTGCCAGGATCCTACTAAACTGCCTCACAGCATACCTTGACCAAGGTCATTTGCCTGAGAGCCAATGTGGATTCCGGAAAGAGCGCGGAACCACCGACATGGGGTTTGCTGCAAGGCAGCTGCAAGAGAAATGTCCTCCCCCGCCCCCCCCCCCACCACACTCCCCCCATGGTCATCATCGATCTCGATGGACACACACCACCATCAGGTAAAGGATATCGTGTGGGGGGGAAAAAGAGAGAATAAAAAGAAGTTAAATTGCGTTCTGTATCAAATATATATAATTTAAGCTTGGGAGGAAAAAAAAGGCATACGAGTGGGATCAAACCATGCACGTTCAGTTCAGGAGAAGGTAGACATCCATACCTCTGTGGCGCATCTGACGTCATTTGACCAGATCTTATATTTGAAACAATGTTGGTGTTGTTTTTGGCGTGACAAAGATATTATTGTATTGGAGGTAATAGCACATTTTGAATCATGTTTTCTTTATATATATATATATACATATATATATATATATATATATATATATATATATATATATATATATATTATATCATTTATTAAAGAAATTATGTCATTTCGGCAGTAAAGGAGACGTTGCCATCGCCTCAGGCACACTGCAACATATAGCTGTTTTCTCAAGATCTCGGAAGACCAGTCTTGACAAGGCTGATCCAAACTCAGCGAAACGGTGGATTTCAATTCTTTTATTTTTATGTTCACTCGAGTTCATTCAGTGTCCATTTTAGAATAGTTACATGTAGTAAACTTGTCGATGGTGCAGTAAGCATCACTGTATGTGTTCTGTCCAGACTGTATTTCTTTTCTTTTAATTGCGAACAAGAAAAACTAGGTTATGCCGTCTTCTTGCTAAACACGGCCTGCGTTCCGGCAGCTGGAAAGCGGTAATGTGGTGTTCTCAGATCCGGAACGAACCTCAACGAAATTGTCCGTTCATGATCCAAAAATTCGACTTAATTCAGAAGACTTACAACTTATTATTGATATGACTGTGAATTATTATTCTTACTATGTTTAAATTACGCCAAATTTGGTATTAGTTGACACAGAATTTCCAGGGAAAATGACAATGTTAAAGTTTACCACACACACACACACACACACACACACACACACAGAGAAAGAGAGAGAGAGAGAGCTGAACACCAGGTTATGACTCACTTTGTTTATACAAGTCATAAAGCACCTGGTGTAAATGACGGCCACATTGTTACCGTCATCAGAAGTCATCACATGGTCATTATGAAGACCACCTATCATCATTATCAGAACAGTCATAGCTTGGTATACATGACGACCACCTGACATCGTCATCTTAGGAGACATCACCTGGTCTACATGACTAAACTACCTGACATCGTCATGATATGAAGTGATATGGATACTTATATAGCGCCTATCCTGGGTTTGAGACCAAGTTCTAAGCGCTTTATAATCACGGGGCCATTTGCATAACAGACTGCCTACCTGGGTAGAGCCAACTGACGGCTGCCATTGGACGCTCATCATTCGTTTCCTGTGTCATTAAGATCTCAGGCACGCACACATACACACTCAGGCAGATATGTAATATTTTTTTACGTGCACAGTAAATTTACAGTCACATTTTTATGTCTGTTTACAAAAGTTGACACTTTGATTCGATATACTGAAACACTGATCAACAGCAGTCAATTTTATCATATTTTTGTTCACATGGGAACTTCCTTAGTTTAGTTTGGAAGTTACATGTATAAATACATTTCTTTGTGGTAGCTAATTGAATGTCTTGAAGCATGGGCACTGATTTGTTTTTAAGCTGATCTTTCTCATATAAACAGATAGATACAGATACAGATACAGAAGTCGGGACTATAATAAGCCTCACAGCTTCTCCACATCCCTTCTTGAAATATGTATCTTGAGGTTTGCATTTGCATGCTAATTTGCCTATCAGTTAATTGTCAAAATCATATTTCTGAGCTAATGATCTATGGTCGTTATCCAGATGATTTTTGAAGTGGGTTATAGTGTTAGCTGATTTTGTTACCTTGGATAGTACATTCCATCCTTTAACAGCTCTGATGCTTAAGGATGATTTGCGAACATTTGTCCTACATAATTGTGTATAAAAATTTGTATTTGAACTTCTGGTTATATAAGATTTGTTAGTTGAGAAAAAAATTATAACTCAGTGCATAGACAAGCTTATGTGTTTTACACTCAGTGTAAATACTTTTCACAACGTACATTCGCCCAAGTAGTATTTTTACGGGAAATAACAGATCATACACAATGTGACGTAATTTAGAGTTAGGTCCTGAAATATAACGTCATACTGTTTACGTCAGAGATCAGTGACGTTTAACAAGGCTTCTTGACAGGATGGCTGCTGCATTAAGACATTGTTTTAGCAAAACAAGAGTTTCTTGTGTTTATCAATTGGAACATCGTTGTGACTGTGTAAAAACACAATACACAATTCAATAAATATTCAGTAGTATGCATACACATGCGATAATATGGTAACTAGATGCAGTGAGCCATATTGGTTTCAAACTTAATGTGAAGATAGTTCGGATAAGATTTATGTAAAAGACGAATAAGGCCGGTAAATTTCATTCAGAAAAAGACATGGAAATGTCTCACTTACTTCATGTCATGTTCCTGAACGATAAACCGCAATAAATATTAATTTCAATCCAAAGCGAACTTCCACTTTCTCTCAAGTCAAACCGTGCATGCCCATAAAAAAAATTTCTACGATAATCCCCCCTTTGTGTCTTCCGGTTTCTATGGGAACATCGGAGAGCTGAATTCGTAGGATTTTTTTTTTTTTTTTTTTTTTTTTTAAATGAGCGCGCATGTTCACTAATTCCGACACTGATAAGTAATTCGGGGATATTCATGCCAAAGACATGGTGCTATGAAATATTTGAACAGACTTGCACTGATTTTTGTGAGGAGATGATCACATGGTCAGCAATTGATAGCTGACATCGTAGGATACGGATTCGAAACAGACGATGTTTCAGAAAGACGGCGGACGCACAGAGCAAAGGCGATACACACCAGTCTCTTTAGACTTTTCCTTATAATAATATACCTTTCCTCTGGACTAATCAAATTGCACCTGAATGATTTCGTTATCACCATAAACTTCGGTGTTGTTAACAGTTGATTAACAGTTCAGTGCCAGAGAATTTTGTAAAAAAAAAAAGAAAAAAGAAAAAAAAGGGCTCTCCCCTTGCCAGGGAATTTTGAGGATTTGGGGGTAATAAATCACAAAAAAAATTCTAGCACAAAAGCTGAGTGAAACAGAAAGAAAGTAACCGTTTTTGTGAAGGAAAATGAGTGTAGATTCTGCTTCTGGGCTCTTTTACCCAATTAGGTTGATTGTAGATAACTGTTCAGGCATGTAAAGTCAAGATAATAATTTTTGTGCACCAAAAAAGTCTTTTTCCACCTCTACATAATAATATCCATAAAGAAAAGAAAAAAATACAGTTAGGACTAGCATGCCTATTGTCAGATTATACCTGTAGAAGAAATTAAAACAGGCATAAGTTTATAAAAACAAATCACAGCTCGTGCAGACATTAAGTAAATCAATGTCCCAACAATGACAAAGGTGGGCAAAGTCAACGTAAAAGGTCAATCACCATCTCAGAAACTGAGCTGGATAGCTTTTGACAGCAAAGAGCGTTCATGAGTGGGAGGGAAGTTCTTTGATGACATTCACTCCTTTCAAGTTGCAAGTGGGCTGATTAAAGTGTCTGCTGTGCATCTGGCTTGCCACCTCTTCAAACATGTCAACCAGCTGAGTCAGCGAAAAAAGTGTGAAAAACAAATAGCATGTGTTTCACGTTCAATGCAGGCGCCACCCTGCGTTTCATGAAAATCGTGGAGTATTGGCAGTTGTCGAGCCCACAGTCTGCATTGTAATGTGAGTACACTCATTCCTAAAAGCCACGCCCCCTTCATGAACTCTGGCTGACATTCGACCTTTCGTCTTACACCACTCCTCTCCCTCTCCTCCCCTTCTTCCACTCGCTGCACGTATTCTGTCAGTCATAGCCACTTGTTCAAAAACGCTGTCTGCTTGCATAGATGGATTGAATTACCATCAAATGGGCTGTCAGTTTCGTCACTGTCGTTGTCAACAACCTTCGTTTTCAAACCAATCATCAGACTCTTGAGATCCTTCTCCATCGCGAAAGCTGTCCATAACCACAAGCAGAGCTTTCAGAATTGTGTAAATCTGCTGACTGTGACTATTTGTTTTGCTGGACACAGTTTTCAATGCCTTTTGTTTTTGCATATGATGCAACCCCCTTTTCCACGTGCATATCACGTGGTCAGTAAATATTATCGAGTATAAAAGGGTCTTCTACCTGATGCATGTTCATTTAAACAGTATTTTTATAATCCAGACAAATGAAACTGTTTAGAGTCTGCTTATGTGAATGGAACCAAACTCCAACAAAGGAAAAATCGGAATGTATGCAGGACGTCAGTGGACGTCTTTTAGACACTATGGTAATACTTTTTATAGGACGTCAGCTGACGTCTTAAAGGCCCTCAGCTGGTTTAAAAGAACAATTTTCCCTCTTCACTTCGTGCTTATTCAATCTATTTATTTTCTGATGGTATGATAATTCCAGTTATGATATCATTTTTGCAGTGGGGCATCACTGGTGTTGAATGCTGAATCACGGTACATGTGTTGCCTTCTGTTTCAGTTGTGTGCTGTTAATCTGCTTGGTCAGTGAATGCATCAAGAATGCAGACTTTTCTTGATGGTCCTTGAGATTGGATACATGTTCTATGTATCGATGTGCACTCATCCTAAACTGGTTGGTTATTGCCCCTAACTTGTTGAACTCTCTGCTTGAAAAGGGGACAACAAAGAAGAAGACTTCCAGGAAAGTTATTTTATTTATTTATTTATGTATTTATCTGTTCAAACAAGGAGGCCATCAGGAATGAGTGGGGCTACAGCCATGACGTCATTGGTTTAACTTTTGACAATTAAAGCTTGGCATAATGAATTGTTGGCTAAAGGACAGGGTGTATTAGCCATGCAGTGAGTGAATGGTATGTGCACAGCTGGTCTGAGGTTTTGGGACTGAGGCTTTGATCACACTGCACCAAGAAAAGAATGGGGGTTGAACCACAGGGTTAACTTCGTGGTGGCTTTGTCAAATGTCTGGGATAACAAGCATTTCCACTTCATATTTCGTATAAAAATCATAATTAAAAAACAACAACGTATTGTTTAATAGATAAAAAAAGAAGATTGAAATAATGAATTATTCAAAACTATTTAGTTGAACTCGCACATGAGAATAATTGTTTATTAGATAATTGAAAGATGAAGACCGTTATCTCCGAATGTGTTGATGGATAATAGTTAAATAAAAAAAGTTGCTTTCTCTCATGCTGCATCAGTCAGAAACCCTCGTTTGTCTACCTTTCGAATGTGATTTATGACTTACTTGTGTAAAAATAAATGAGTCAATATGATACCTTATGTTTCGGTTGTGTGTGTGTGTGTGTGTGTGTGTGTGAACACTTTTATGTGAGCACTAGTGTAGATTCCATGCAAATGGCCTTGCCGTTGTGGACCTTCTGGGCTGAGAGAATGGGGATGTAACTTGGACAAGACACTCTCCACTGTAATCAAATTCTAGCACAGACAGTTGGGACAGCAGTTACCTCTGCTCTTCTGATGGTCATAGTCAAACATGACTGACTATCATACATGTTCAATGGCTGACCTAAAGCCTGCGGTGAAGGAAAGCTGGTTTGCACACACATACTTTCGATCATAGTGAATAATTTAAGCGTGGGAAACAATGAATGCCTGGCCCCTGGAAGACATGGTAAACGTTAAAATTTGTGCAACATTTTCGAACCGTGCAGTTTTGACACTTCTGGTTGGCCATATGTACGTCGGGCGTGCGCGGGTGATGCTTCAGTTTTCCACTTCCGAACTGACATAAAATGATTTGGTGAGGTTTAATTACCGTCTCTCTTGTATATTCATGAAGTAGTGATAAGAACACGAAAATGATAAGCCCTGTTTTTCGTGAAGTCATGGAAATATCGAGAAAAACTCCAAAAATACTTTACATTTAGATGCGAAACAATAGGGAGGGTGTGCAGGCCTGCTTTCGTCGGGGACTTTTCGTCGCTTGCAGCAAGAAGTTGGTCATATGACGTCATGGGCAGCCCACCACTGCAATTGGCTTTTCTGGGTTTGCACTGCCTTTCGTCGACAACTTTTACTTTTTCGGCAGAGTTTGATCACATCATTTCATTTGCACAGACAGAAACAAACAACAGACTGTGTCGTCAAAAAGGTCTTTTGGACTCAAGACATACACAGCATTTTAAAAGAAAGCAACTCGGTAAGTTTATTACTATTAAAAAAAAAAAAAATCCTCCGATCGAGATCTGGCGTAAACAAATAACAGACAGCAGATCACGTAATCAGTTTGGAACCATTGGTTTGAAACGGAATATATGTGATAGATCCCGTCGACAGTTGCACAAAACAACTATTTAGCCTTATAATAATATAATAAAAGGACAATTGGTACGCCCAGTCTAATGATACAAAAGCTCTGAGCATTTACAATATAAGATGCAATGACGCGTGCATACAACACACAAATACACCTGCACACACAGATCATCCCGTTCCAACTCCATCCCCCAAACCCACACCACACAAGACGTTTAAAAATAGTAAAAACAATAGAAGTAAAAACAAAATTAACTTGATTAAAACATAAAAGTGAAGACAAGGAGTTATTTACTGATTTGAATGGCTGGAAATAAATGTGTTTTCAAAGAGGTTTTGAAAGAAGGGCAAAGACAGGAAACTGGAGTGAGTTCCATGCGGAGGAAGCCTGGAAAGAGAAGGTGCGTTTTCCATATGATCTGGTTCTGAAGGACGGAATTTTTAAGAGACACGGAGCTGGCGAGATGGAGAGTAGTATTGCAGAAGCTCAGAAATGTAAAGAGACATGCCAATCATAAATTTGTAGAACAGGAGAGAGTTTGTAATCTATTCTTTTCTCAATAGGTAGCCAGTGGAGGGAGTGAAGGAGAGGAATTATATGAGCAGACTTGGGAGAGCGGAAGATAAGCCGTGCAGCATGGTTTTGGACTCTCTTAAGTCTGGGTAAGTAGTTGGGGCATCCAGCGAGCAAAGAATTACAGTAGTCAAGCCGTTCAAAAGATAGAGTCTGGTCTAAGTAAACACCAAGGTTGCGAACAATTTTTGAAGTTGGAACATTGCACCCATTTAACTGAACCCTTCCCTCAGTTTCATAAGGACATGAAGAAATATGCATGCTGTGGATAAAATGAGGCTTCAAACTAATGTTCGTGTGTCAAGTCTCTCCAAAGTCTAAGCCAGATGAGGCTTTGTGTTGTATCTTAAACAGATCAGTTCGAATACTTGAGTGGCAGAGATTTGACAAGAAACACTCTCAAAGTAGTAAAAAGAAAAAAGCAAAAAAAAAGAAGCAAATAACTGATGTAATTATAAAACGAAATATAGCTTGTTAACTAGCAAAAAACACTAACCGAAATAGTTCAAATTTCTTTCATCGGAACAGGCGATTTCCACGACAAATTTTTAACCTTTCGGTGACCAAGAAAAACCGCCAGTGGAGATGCACATGCACACGCGGTTCTCGCTAAAAAATAATCAGGGAGTCCGACGAAAATCCTTCGAAAGTGGGTCTGCACACCGCAAAACCTTATGTAAATTACTGAGTGGTTGTAGAACTGGTCAACACAGCGTGACTTAAATCTGGTTCATTCATATCCAATCTTTCCCATCATTTCGCCATTTTAACAGATACTACAGGCAATGCCCGAGAGATCCAGTCGATTGGAGAGGTGCTGACGAAGAATCCAATAAGACCAGGAAGACCTAAAGGAGCCCCTCAGGTTTTTGCTTTCAAGCATGTGTGCCAGGCAAAGAAAACATTAGCAAACAAAAAGAAACTGAAGCAGAAACTGAAAACAGAATAGGAGAAAAGCTGAAGCTGTGGGCAGAAACTGTTGCTTTATTCTCTGAAGCATGGAAAAACACTTAGTCAATCATTGCGTACAGCTCTAAAAACATTTTCATGAGTAATGATCGAGCCATGTCCTCGGCTTGCACAGTTGGCCCAGCTGACAACGTGCAGGAAGTTGTATTGTACTTTTGAAACACGGGCATGAAAACTTTTTAAAAGTCTTAGAATTTCCCTTGGTCCCATGCTGATGATAGAATGCTGACTTATGATAGAATAAATGATGATTAATTTTTGGTTATTCATACGAATAGAAAGACCTCCTTGAAAAAGAAAACGTAATAATCAATAAATCATGTACTTGATTCTTTTATATGAACTGAGCTAAGTTCTTTGACCATAGCGCGAGAGGTTACCCTTGTGACTAGAACCGTAACTCTTGTGCGTCTCATTTTACTCCCCTGGGAACATATAAAAATGAGTTCAGCACACACCTTAGTAAATTTTAAAACTAGTCTACATCATTCCTTGGGGGTCGGGAGGGAGGGAGAGTGTGGAGGACAGGGGGGGTACGGTAGGCTCCCTGGCCTTGCAGACTTTTGCCTTCCTGTGTTCATGAGAGCAATTGCGAACTCAAGTTCATTACGGAGGTTCTTTTGGATTATATAAAAGAAATATGTTTAGGAGTTAAACCAAACCCTTATGCAGACTTGACCCGATGATGACTTGACAATAGATGATCTAAACGAAGCAATAGCTAAATGCAAGAAAGAATCGGCTCCTGGCCCAGACAAAGTTCACTACTCGGACATCAAGGAGCTATCGGAAGAAGACAGAAGCAAACTTTTCAATCTATATCAAAACAGTTTCCACAATGGACATGTGCCAGAGGACTGGACACACAGCTTCTTAAAATTCATACCAAAACCAGGAAAGGACCATCGTCAGGTAAGCGGCTACCGGATCCTAACCATGCAAAACATTGCTGGAAAGCTCATGGAATGCATGATAGCCAGGAAACTTGCAAGGGATCTTGAACACAGGCACATTCTCCCTTCAAGTCAAGGTGGTTACAGAACAGGCAAGTCCATATGGGAAAATGCAGCTGCTTTTGCATATGAGGTGTATGAAGGATTTCAAAGAAAAGAAGAAACACTAGCAGTAGCAATCGACCTTGAAGATGCCTACAATAAAGTCCAGTTTGCGCACCTCATGGAGCTGCTACTAAGGTATGGAGTAAGTTTGACACTGACAAGATGGATAGCAGCAGCGCTTCAGGAAAGAACCGTCGTCCTACGCCTCGGAGATTGGATGTCTGCACCTTCTAAACTATCCATGGGACTGCCACAAGGGTCTCCGCTCTCTCCTGTCCTCTATAATGTCTACACGAAGGGCCTTGCAGACTTAAACAACAATGGAATAGCTGGGGTGCTTACTCCTGTGGATGATGGCCTGGTCTTCAAAACTTCGAAAGATGCTCAGGAAAGAACTAAAGCCGTCCAGAAACAACTAAACAATATTGCTCAATGGTGCAAAGACACAGGATCTTCCATCAATCCAGCGAAAGCCCAAACGTTGCTGTGCACACTCAACAACAGAACCGCTAGCAAACCACCACCACCTGTGTCATTCGACGGGATTCAGATCGAGAAAACTGAATGCCTACGCTACCTAGGAATACACTTTGACAGGATGCTGACCCTCAGAAAACATACGGAAAATACTGTTCTCAAATGCAAAAAGGGCCTTTCAGTCTTAAAAGCAATGGCAACCAAAGGTATTGAACAACGCCACCTCTTCCTGCTATACCAATCACTCGTCCTCAGTGTGATTGACTATGGACTTGGGCTAACAACACCATCTCAAAGCAGCCTCCTAAAATTAGAAAGAGTTCAAAATGAAGCTATGAGGCTGATCCTTGGAACAACAAAAGACACGCCCACAGAAATCATGCGATACCTGCTTGACCTTCCTTCAGTGCACGCCAGAAACAAGTTAGAACAGGTTAAGACCTACTTCAAAGCATTAGAAAACCCTCAAAACCCACTGCATGATGCAGTCAAAGAACCAAAAGGCAGCCGTTTAGGATGAGGAAGATCATGGATGGGGCAAGCAGAAGACACAATCCAGCTAGTATGCCGACTACAAGACCTGAAAGAACAAAAGAATGGGAGAAAAACCCCAAAAACCTCAACCATCTATTTAACACAGCCATTTCACCCACTCTAGGAAGACATTGTCAGGAATGGCCAGAGGGCAAAACTGATGCGGAAGTGAGAGCTACTCATAGAAGAAAACAGTAAAGAAGAGGACATCATCATATACACAGATGGCTCAGTCACCAAAGACCAATTCGGTTGGGGATTCACTGCGAAATAAAATGGAAAAACAATTGGGGAAGAGAATGCTGCCTACAAAGTCACAACCTCCAGCCTAACGATGGAAGTTGAAGCTGTGACACATGCCCTCCAGTGGCTATCGTCCATCCATACGCCCGGAAACCAACATGCCATGATTCTAACCGACTCAATGAACCTCATACAGAAAACTGAAAACGGAATGGGAAGCCCAGAGTGGCCTAAGGCAATGTGCATCTTTCAGATTCAAAAACTCACATGGTCATATTGCCCGGGACATGTAGGTGTTAAGGGAAATGAGCGAGCTGACAGACTTGCTGGTAACGCAACACCAATGAGCGGCCTACATCTAGGAAAATCGGAAATCCTCAGAAAAGTCAAAGAATATCAAAAAGAACAGGTACAAGGCCATCACACCACCGATTGCCTCAAAGAAATAGAAAACAGAGAGAGGGAGCGGCTGTAAGTCTAACATGAAAGGTAGAGCACGATGCTTTACAAATCAAACAAATATCGGCATCATTTCCAAACCAACATTGCGCAAATTTCTTCAAAACGGAACAGAGTCTGTGTGGGCTTTTCCAAATACAATAGACTGAGCAACACACTAGACGCCACGTTCTTGGCATCAGAGATCTTTTCCCATCCCTCTTGTGGCCAATCAGTGGCAGCCTCTGTGCGTGTATGTATGTGTGTATGTGTGGGTCTGTGTGTTTGAGTGCGTTTGTGCATGCGCAAGGGTGTAAGTGTACACAAGTGTCAGGAGAGTTCTGTGCACGTGCGTATGTTTGTGTGTGTGTGTGAGGGGGAGGTGGGGGTGCCGGGGGGAGGGTGGGTAGAGGATGAGGTATGTGAGTGTATGCCTGCCTACACTGTTGGAGCAACGGGATATTGGAACGTGCGGGTGTGTATATATATATATCTTTGTATATATATATGTGGGGGGTTGGGGGTGGGGGATATGGGCGTATGTGTGTGTGTGCTTGTACAAGTAAGTGTTCATCTGTGTGTGTGTGTGTGTGTGTGTGTCGTGGAAGCTGCGATACGTAGCCTAGAAATGAGTGTGTGGAGGAGGGGGGTAGAGGAGGTGCAGGGTAATATGTGTGTGTGTGTGTGTGTGTGTGTGTGTGTGTGTGTATGTGTGTGTTGGGGCTCATGTACGTTTATGTGTATTTGACTCTGCTTTCATATCTGTGAAACTGCATGTTTGGCGCATATCTGTTATGCATGTGTGGGTGTAGGTGTGAATGTGTGTCTTCATGTTTTACATTTATTTGCTTATTTATCATCATTGTTGTCTTATTTATTTATTTATTATTAGTAGTAGTAGTAGTAGTAGTACTAGTAGTAGTAGTCGTATCTTTTTTTCATATTATAATTATTATTTATTTATATATTTATTTACTTATGTATTTACGCTTATCTATTATTTATTCACCTTTCTTTTTTTCTTTTCTTTTTTTTCTCAATGCCTGACTAAGCGCGTTGGGCTACGCCGCTGGTCAGGCATCTACTTGGCAGATGTGGTGTAGCGTATATGGATTTGTCTGAAGGCAGGGACGCCTCCTTGAGCTACTGAAACTGAAACTTTTGGATTAAGCAGAAGCCCATGAGAAGATTCTTATAATTCATGTGAAAGTGCAGAGAAAACCTGTGCTCATCCAGCAAAGACAGCAGAATAGAGCCTTGTACCAATGAGAAAGCAGACACTCGTCTAATGCTACGTGTTGATATCTGTGAAGACTGTAGACACCCATGTAGTTGCACATGTTCATGTATTGCACAGATTGTTGCTTGAGCAGTTAACCTTCACCGTACTTTGTGGGTCTGACAGACCCATTTTTGCCTTAAAAAATGCCTTTAAAATATATTTGGTGTCCGATTAATTTGAAATTTCATGGCTTTTGTTGTCACAACATATGCATCATTTTAGTAAATTAATGTACACTTTAACTGATTAGTTAATCAGTTACGTAATTGTGAAAATTTTTACCTGCATTCCTACGTTGTGGGTCTTACAGACCCATACTCCCCAAAGAAGAGAAAACACTAAGTACCCTTATTCGTAATTCGTGGGTCTCTCAGACCCATACTCGCAAAAGAAGGGAACAAACCAATAATCCCTTTGTACTACGTGGAACGAAGTGATTGTGCGTACATGACTGATGACACATAGGCTACCTCACTGCTTCTGTAGTTGGCTGGCACATCGCATCCGGCTCTCACGGAGAACACAACAGTACAGCAGGCTACCGGTGTCATTGCCTCAGGCAAGTTATATTTTGATGATTATCAAGTTTATTAATTGCCATCAAGTTAGCTTGCCATCTGTTCGATACTTTAGGTCGATTCCAACATCGCCATCTCTGAAGGCATCAGTAAGCATTGCAGAGAACATGAGGCTGAACAGCGTTGGAGCCAGGACGCAGCCTTGCTTGACACCATTTGTGACAGCAAAAGGAGCAGATGTTTCGCCATTGTCCTGGACTCGAGCCTGCATGCCTTCATGGAATTGGCTGACCAAGGAAATAAATTTCCGAGGGCATCCGTACTTTTTTTTTGTTTTTGTTTTGCTGCCCCATCATCTGCGCCGTTTCAGTGGCATTACTCCCACGCCGCTCATTTAGATTCCCCCATACACGGCCACACCCGGGTTCGTCCGTCGCAGTCCCAGCGTCGGCAGTCCACAGGGAACCATCGATGTTAGGTCGCCTGGAGGCCACACACCAGAGGAGACCCTGCACTGCTGCTGAGTCACTTCAGTGGTGTTCAGTGGTGCCTGTTCTGTTTTAACGTACTTAGGACACCACCTACTAAGCCCCCTACTAACGACAATGATGGCTTAGTCGCGGAGCCAGACTGAGCGAGCGTCTCTCCCAGAGTGGAGACTGCCACCACGTCCCTCAAACAACAGCCCCCCCATGAATCTGCCGACACTGACGACATTGACAGGACTCACCCAAAGCACGGAAGTGGAGGGGTATCGAAACTGAGGTCACCATGAGAGCAGGGCATGAAAGGTCACAGACTTTGAGACTATTTTGTTTATATTGATGACGATGAAGGGGGAGGAGGATGACGATGATGATGACGATGTTGCTATGGAGGTCCATTTTGGTTTGGGACTGCGTGACAAGGCTGTACTCTACGCTTCCTGTCATAATGATATCCCGGCGTTAACCAGGCCCGAGAGATACAGACACTTGCAGTGTTGGTCAGGTAATTAGAGCAACACACCCAAAGACGCATCCTTGAAGTGGATGACACTCGACTGTGTGGTCCCAGTCTCCCCATTTAAGCCCACAGCACACTCAACTCTGGGTAGGAGCCGGCCACGGGCCGAAAAACCCACCTCCGCTCGGATTCGAACCCGCGTCCTCCCAGCCGTCAGTCCGCGACGCTAACCACTTCGCCACGGCGGCTGGTAGGGCATCCGTACTTGGCCATGATCTTCCACAGTCCCTCTCTACTCACGGTGTCGAAGGCCTTGGTGAGGTCGACATAGGTGGAGAACAGAGCAGCATTTTGCTCCTGACATTTCTCTTGCAGCTGCCTTGCAGCAAACACCATGTCGGTGGTTCCGCGTTCTTTCCGGAATCCACATTGGCTCTCAGGCAAATGACCTTGGTCAAGGTGTGCTGTGAGGCGGTTTAGTAGGATCCTGGCAAGTATCTTGCCTGCGATGGAGAGCAAGGAAATGCCCCGATGGTTATCACAGGCTTGCCGGTTCCCCTTTCGCTTGTACAAGTGAATGATAGATGCATCTTTGAAATCCTGGGGGATCATCTCTTCTTTCCACATGAGTGAGTACAGCTGATGGAGCTTCTCAGTCAGCACAGTGCCTCCATCCTTGTAGACCTCTGCTGGTATGGAGTCTGAGCCAGGTGCTTTGCCACTGGATAGCAGATGGATTGCTTTCTGGGTCTCAAGAGGTGTTGGCGGATCGTCCAGTGTTTCGTTGATGGGGACTTGTGGGAGACGGTCTATGGCTTCATCATTTATGAAGGAAGGGCGATTTAAGACACTGTTGAAGTGCTCAGCCCAGCGTTCGAGAATTTTCTCCTTCTCGGTGATCAAGGTATTCCCATCTGCACTGAGGAGGGGGGATGATCCTGAGGATGTGGGGCCGTAGACTTCTTTTAAGGCATCATAGAACCTCTTCATATCGTGCCTGTCAGCATATCCCTGGATCTCATCAGCTTTGTCACTCAGCCACTTATCCTGCATCTGGCGTAACTTTTGCTGAACAGTCCTGCGGATGGCATCGTACGCATCCTTTTTTGATGTGGACTTTGGGTTGCTCAGGTAGGCTTGATGCAGACGGCGTTTCTCATCCAGAAGCTGCTTGATTTCATCACAGTTTTCATCAAACCAGTCTTTGTGCTTTCTGGTCATGGGTCCCAGGGTCTCTGAAGCTGTACTATAGATCAGCTCACGCAGGGTCCTCCAGTCAGACTCCACATTCTGGTTGTCCAGAGAGGCGGATTCCAGACGATCTTCCAGCAGCTCCACAAAGGACTGTTTGATGGTGATGTTTTTCAGCTTAGCGATGTTAAGCCGTTTTGGAGCCTTCTGGCCTTGGGGGCGTCTCTTGGGCTGGATTCGAATATTCAGCTTCGAGACTACAAGGCGATGGTCTGTCCAACACTCGGCGCCGCACATGGTCTTTGTTACACGTACATCTTGCCTATCCCTTTTCCTGACGATGACATATATATATATGTGTGTGTGTGTGTGTGTGTGTGTGTGTGTGTGCGTGCGTGCGTGCGTGCGTGCGTGTGCGTGCGTGCGTGTGTGTGTGTGTACACCCGCACATTCCAATATTCCGTTGCTCCTACAGTACACATGCAAACACACACATACCTCATCCTCTACACACACACGAACACACACACACATGCGCGCGCGCACAGAGCTCTCCTGACGTGTATACTTACACGCTCGCGCACGCACACAAATACACACACACACACAAATATATATATATATATATATATATATATATACAGACGCTGCCACACATACACACACACACATACAGAGGCTGCCACACACAGACACACACATACAGAGGCTGCTATTGATTGGCCGGAAGAGGGGTGGGAAAAGATCTGATGACAGGAACGTGTTGCTCAGTCTATTGAAGTTGGAAAAGCCCACATTAATTTGTATGGGTCTGTCAGACCCACGATGTATGAATCTGGATTCCTTCTTTAGCGAGTGTGGGTCTGTGAGACCCACTAAATATGGATAAGTGGGAAAATAACCAAGTACGGTGAAGGTTAAGGGCAGTACCCTTTCACCGCAAATGTCGCATTTCTGCACCAGCTAGGCAGAGGACCCATGTGACCAGAATATGGGCATGTTATCCATGAACCTACTGCTCTTAATGTTCGGTGGTAGGATAGGCGGTATTTTCTAAACATCACAAGGGAATCCCCAGCTGTTCTAAGACTCGTTTTTTTTCTGTGTTTATAGCAAAAGGGAAATTCGCATTCTAAACTGACTGGCGGTGAAATTTAAGCGCGGACTGCTCTGCGGGCTGTAGAACTCTTTGAATACCTAACTGCCCACACAGCTGCTGTCCAGCTTGGCCCAGAATCCTCCAAAGCCTTGCCAACCTTCTATGAATCTATAGGGTGTGATTGTGTATCCTTCTCTGGAAGGGGAAATACTACGGCATGGAATACATAGGCTGCTTGTCCACACGTTACACATGGCATTCTTGCTCATAATGGAACAACCATACCGGACTACACGATGGAAGTTCTACAACGATATGTAGTACTATTGGGTATAAGAACAGCGAGTTATGGAAGAAGCCAGAAAATTGACGTTCACAGAGGGAAAACGGCTGTTGAAGAACATTCCACCACTCTTGGTGCACTTCATCAGCATCCTCTGCGAGCAATCTACCGAAGTGGTTACATTCGGTGACAATGTTTGGTGATAGCACCAAAGACTTTAGCCCTACGGAAAGACGGGCCACTCCTAGACGCTCCCTTCTTTGTTTCTACTAACGCGAATGAAGCCAGAGCCGCCTCGCACTGACGGGGTTTTCGCCCCTTTTCCCGAGTATCAGTTTACCGACTGGCGGAAAGCTGGCTGTGTAGGCGTGTCTCTCTCTCTCTCTCTCTCTCTCTCTTCTTTTACTTAAATGAAATACAGGTGTTGTGAATGAAAGAAAATTTGTGATAAATATTAAAGAAATTTAAAATAACTAAAAAAATAACTAGTGCTTACAATTTTTAAATGCATTATTAAAGAATTACATGTCAGAAGAAAATAACTAAACAAGTAAACAAATAATTAACGAACAAACACATAAATAAATAGGTGAATAAAAAAATGAAGACAGAAAAAAAGACAGAGCGAAAGAAAAAGAATGAAAGAAAGAAAGAAACTGAATTACAATATTGTTTCATATCACAACACACACACACACACACACACACACACACACCACCTACCCCCCCTCCCTACACACACCCACCTCCCGGACATGAACAAATTAACAACACTCCTGGCTGATTTTTTAAACTTTGTCAATGGTGCTTTAGATGTGTCTGCCAGAGAAGCAAATCTCTCATCCATAGTTATTACTTTCTACTAGATCAGTTTTTGTTAATGGTTTAGGCATAGATTAAATGGATGTACTTACCTGCATCACCTTCCAATGTTGTTTTCTTCTTTTGCTTGCGTGCTTTTTTCGGAGGTGGTTCGCATCTCTGAGGGAGGGGTCGTTTTGTAGAAATGGTTGGAGGGGGGTTCGGAACACTGAACAGCGTCGGGACAGCATTCCAGTTCAGTCGACAAGTTTTGCTGGAGGGGTTCATGAAGTGACTGGCCTCAAAGTGGTCGGAACACAAACAGCAATTGGCATGGAGATAAGTTTCTGACTGGCCCACGAGGTCTGCACGCCTGCAGTTTTGCACCCATTTCTTACACCTGTGTTGAAACAAAACAAAAAGAGATTTACTACAAATCCATCTGCTCACAAATCGGCTTTAATTAGTAAAGTTTATATCCCCCTCCTCATCCCCCCCCCCCCCTTTCCCTGTCTCGTTTCTCACCTCCCCACCCCTTTCCCTCTCTCGCCCTCACAAACGTTTTAGCGAGTGCCGTGAACATGGTTATAAGTTGTTGTTTTCTTAAATGAGTTTATTATCAACGTTTAAACAGAAGACAAAAATGTGCGTCGGAATCTTCGTCGGGATCATCATTCCCACTTTATTTTACAACTGTATAGATCTGATACAAATGATATAGATCTAGAATCTAGCATGATAGCCAAACCAAATTATACACTGAACTAAGCCTCTGCGAATTTTTTCGAGAGATTTTCAACATTTAGATCTAAACAAAAGACAAAAACAAAACTCACCTATCTTTATCCTTTGGAAATGAAAACAGTCGGAATCCTTTTTTTCGAGAATTGTGGCGGTAATCCTGCAGTTTAGAATACTAAACTCAGGGGCCGTTAAAATGAAAAAGTAGAAGGTGTTTTAGACTGACTTCGATGCGCTGAGTCGAATGCAACCCTCAGCTAAGCTCTAAGACCACTCCTTTTGCCACGAAACTGGATCAAATGCACGGTAAGTAGTACTCATTCCCGACCTGCACGCCATTTTGACGTAAACACCACGTCACCAGCAATCAAAATGGCTCGCCGATAGTTGCTCGGGAAGTGACCGACTGAGTTTACTATTTATTATGTCTCTGTTTCATTGACAAGGAGTGGCCGTAGAGCTTAGCTGAGGGTTGCATTCGACTCAGCGCATCAAGGTCAGTCTAAAACAACCTCTATTTTTTCATTTGAACGGCCCCCTGAGTTTAGTATTCTAAACTGCAGGATTACCATATTGTGGCAATTAGGTGCCGCACACCAACTTCCTCTCGGCTTGCTCGCCATGTTACAGACAGTATGCATCAGCAGGCGTTTAGTCGGGAGAAGTGGGATGGGCCGTTTTCGCGATTGCGTCAGGTCGGCTTCACTTACCGCGCAAAGTGGCGGGTCTTTCCGTAGGGCTAATGTCTTTGATAGCACCACATCTTTCTTGCTTTGGAAATTAGGGTTGACAGAAAGAACATCATATGAATGGGGTTTGCACTGCACTTCCACAGGCAGAGGAAAGCTGCTAAGAACTGATCCTCAGTGGCTTTGTACAGCAACACCAACGCAATCACACCAGGCAGTAAAACACAATACTGGGAGAAACTTCTGATCTGACAAAATTAAAAACCACTTGTTCACACAAATCGTCAACCTGCCAAAACGTTAAGAAGGACTTTGACGTGCGATTTTTGCAACATTCACGCTGTCCGCCTGGGTTATGACGTGGTACAAAGAAGAGTCTACACTGCTGCCGAGTCACTTCAGTGGTTTTTATTTGTTCCTATTGCGATTCGTCACACACAGAACACAGCCTTGATCACGAAGATTCCTATTGACACCTGTTGTTTTAACATTAGTGCGTCGTGGTCAAGCTTGATGGATAGGCTCAGTACAGGAATAGATCACTGACGTTGACGGCAACAATCATTTTGTCGCAGAGTCATACCCAGTGAGCTTCCCCACCACAGTGGAGACCGCCACCACGTCCCTCAAACATCAGCCTCCTGTGAATCTGTCGGCTCTGGCAGGAACTCGCACAACAAAATGGTGTTTGGGGATGGGATGAGGTCGAAACTGAGGTCACCACGAAAACAGGCCAAGAAAGGCCACAGGATGATTTTGTTCTATATTGACAGTTGATAATGGCTATGATGACAATGTTGTCAAGTGCTATGGAGGTCAATTTCAGGGACTACCTGACAAGGCTGTAGGCTACTGTATGCCTCCTTTCAGAATATACCACAGTATCAACCAGGCTTGAAAGATACAGACATCAGCAGTTTTGGTCAGGAAACTGGTGCAGTCCACCCAAAGACACAGTTATGAAGTAGATAACACTAGACGATGCGGTCCCAATCTTCCCAGCACACTTAGCCCAGGGCAAGAGCTGGTCACGAGCCAAAGGAAAACACCTCTCCTGAGACTCGAACCCGCGTTCTCCCAGTCGTCAGTCCGCAACGCTAACCGTATCGAAAGGCGGCACTGTGTCATTTACTTGTTCCGAATGTGCGAAACAATTTGGTGTAGGAAGCCTCTTTGATTAATGCCAAAGTAGCAAACGTCCATAGGTCTGTTTGATTAATATCACAATTGCAAGGTGTAAAAGAATACGACACACCCTCACCACTAGTCACACAAGGTGATCTTCGTAGACAGCACAAAAGTACACATGAATACATCATCAACGAGACCCAACCACGAACGTGCAGCAGTCACTTGGCTTTAAAAGTCAGCGTGGGGTTGGTTGTGTATTGCTTCATGGTACACGACTTTGTTGAATCCATAAATACTGGATCCAATGCAGAATTGCACAATAAATGGCCGCGCTGAACTGTGGTGATCACAAGAGCTACATGAACCATTTGCCTGGTCTTCGTTTTCAGATCAATGACTTAGTTCCGTTCAGAGGGCATGGCAAACACGGCTTGCTTCCTATGGTTTCCCAGCCTAATAGATGTGTGGGTCCGCTGATATTCTACCCTCTCTCTTTCTCTGTGTGCTGATGTAACCCATGCTGGTGGAACACTGACACAACATTTCAGCCAGTTTAAACAGGCAGGCTGTGAGTGATGTAATATTGAGCATACATCAGCCGCTGACGCCGTCATTTGACCACAAAGTAAGAACGTACATGGACGACCGAAGTCACCCAGTGACAATTTGTTTCTCTTTTTCTTCAGCCCAGGAAATATCTACAAGACACACGTTTTATTTTCAAAGTCCAGAAAGAAAATGAAATCATCACTGACTGTCTTTCTCTTGGCGCTGATCACGGACATGTGCCTGAGTCAGTCAGCCCTGAACGTCAGCAAGCTCCATGATGATCTGCTGACCCTGAGCCCCCACGTCCGTCCTGAGAAAGACCTCACACGGCCCACTGTGGTCAACGTCTCCTTCCACCTCATGTCCATCGTCAGTCTGGACATTGTCAGCCAGAAACTGGTCAGCAACGCCTGGATGGGCGTGAATTGGCAGAACGACTACCTGACGTGGAACCCCACAGACTATGGGGGAATCAAAAGCATCATTCCTCCAGGTGATCGACTGTGGAAACCTAAACTGTCGGTGGAGAACTCTGTGAAAGAACGCAAACGTGTTGATGAAGAGTCTGTTGACGTGTTTGTTTACTATAGTGGCTTGGTGGCATGGTTTCCCACGGAACGTTTTGAAACCATGTGTGAGGTTAGCGTCACCTTTTTCCCTTTCGACATCCAGCGATGCACGTGGCAGCTGCTCAGCTGGGGAGACACTGTGGAGACGATGATTCTGCAGGCTGTCAACCGCTACATTGACCTGGAGTTGTACCAGGAAAACGGACAGTGGAACCTGATAGCTTCCAATGCTTGGATGGAGAGGAAAGGGCTGTATCCATCTCAGTTCTCATCCCTGACCTATCAAGTTACACTTCGCAGAAGACCCACGCTATTGGTTCTGACAGTACTGCTGCCAATGACCATGCTGTGTTTTGTCAACGTGTTCGTGTTCACGATTCCTTCTGAGGCAGGTAGGTCCTTTCTTTTCTGCCAGACATGTACCTTTTGAAAATTGTGTCCCAGACAAATAAAGAGATTATTTTTTGTTTTGGTTTGAAAGGTGTCCCTTTTTAGTAATGCCTAGCCCAGTAAAAATGCATTTTGATCAAAGAACCCAAGAATGTATAGGTAACACTACTGTCATATGTCCGGGTTTTTTGTTTTTGTTTTGTTTTGTTTTGTTTTGTTGCTGTTTTTTTGTCCCTTGCACAGAAGGTTGTATTTCTCAACATAGAAACATGCATCACAAATTTTGGGATTTTTTTTAGGACAAAGAACGGAAGAAAAAACAAAACAAACAAACAAACAAAAAAACAAAACAAAACAAACAAAAAAAAAACCCACACAAAAACAACAACAACAAAACAACAACAAACAAAACAACAACAAACAAAACAAAACAACAACAACAACAACCCAACAACAAACAAACAAAAAACAAAAACAAAACAAAACAAACAAGCCAAAAAAGCCTATCATTCAAGAAACACGTTTCACAAGTTTCATTACACTGAGGTACACTTTGTTTTCAGTCAAAATAAGAAAATTATGTCATCACGTGTATTGATGCTGAACCCCCCCCCCCCCACCCCCCCCTATATATATATATACACATATAAAACCACCATAAATGAAACGTTTGTGTCCATTCCATTTTTAGATCAAATTATGAGACCTGCTAAACAAGGAATAACGAACAAGCAAAATCTGGTACATCTATCTAATCAGAAGCAAACCAGCAAGAATTGATAGAATATTACCACTGATAATGATAGAGCAATACTGGTAATAGTAAGTGCAGGTAACATAATTCCATAAATGGCATTTCATCATTGTGAAAAGAAAAGATACAGATAAATTTACTGGCATTTTTCACTTATGTTGTACATTTTTTATGTTGTTATGAGGCGTTCGTAATAGAACCAGTCAGCCAGAAACTTATTATTTCATATCATTTATAGCAATATATTTTTCTGTTTCATTCTTAGATTGAAGATAATTCATAAAACTGCACCCATTTGGGAGTACTTGGTTTAACTTACACTTGAACAGAAAAAAATAAAATATTGTCAAGCTCTCTGTTGGACTTAACATGCTTGTCATAGCCAAACAAAATCAAACACATGCTGAATGATAATTCTGAATTACCTGGTACCAAAGCAAACATTTAAAGTTGTTTGGATGTTTTCCCAAAAGCGTTTAGCATGGGTGCAGTCCCAGAACATATGCTGTATGCTGTCCTGTGTTTCTTTGCAGAACGTACACCTGGAGTCATTTGTCACACCCATGTTTAAAAGCATAACATTTGTAGATAAAATTATATGTACTAATCTGATTTGAAACCATTCTAATTTGGTTTCCCGAATTTTCTTAACCTTGTTAAATGTTATATTCCATTCAACCTCCATGTTCATTTTTGTATTCCATGTGCTACAACATTTTGGGTCACGCTCATCTAGAAGTAAATCATAATATGGTTTTGCACCTTTCGGAGTCGATTGTATTATGTGAAGCAGTTTTGGAATATCTGCTGACTGAGTACTATCAATATGTAAACCTATTTTATTTGCATATTTACGTATTGCTCTTATACAACCAGTGTATGTTATGAAATCAGTACTTACATTGTAGGAGAGCTTGAATTGTTCATGTGACATAAATGTGCCATCTTGATTTATCAAATCTTTGACAAGGTAAATATTTCTATTAGCCCACTGTTTATAGTAGACAGTGTTATGTCCTATATGTACGTTTTCATTACAAGAAATAGGTTCAGCAAGTATTTCTTTTGTCGACTGAGGGCGTACTTTCCCCCCTAACTTTCTATATGCATCTTGTACATCATGCCGAAAATAGTTAAGCTTGTGTTTGGTTTTTTTATCATTAAACAAGGCCCTGATAAGTGTATATGTGCCACCTCTGGAACCTCAGCCGAAATAATTGCTTTCCATTTGTGGTAAGTAGAGTTCAGTTTTCGTAACCAACTTAGTTTTAGTGCGGTTATAAATGTCTTGATCTCAGGGATTCCAAACCCTCCCAAAGTAATGTCTGTAACTGCTGTTTTTCTGTCTATTCTATATCTCTTGCTGTTCCACGCAAATTCAAATACGGTCCTTTGTGTCATTTCTATCATTTTGTCAGGTGGGTTAGGTAACAAAATCCAGAGGTCTGTGAGTTTTGATAGGATTAAAGATTTTAAAACTGCTACACCTCTCGAATTGGAACTGTATGAGGCAAAGAAACATTTATAGCCTCATTCAGCTCTAATACAATGTTCCAACTTTGGTTCAAAGTGGGTATCTTGCAGCAGGTACGTGGCAAAGTTTTTGTTTTTAAAGAAATGAAATAGGTCTCTTCTTTTTTCTGAGCAGGCAAGGCCTTGACAGTTCAGTGACATAACCTTAATAGAACTATCCATTTCTAAGAGTTATCAGCAGAGAGTAAACTCCAACAACACAGAAACAAACATTAATTTGGATATCAACCTTAATCCAGAATGATAGTAATACTGTAGTTATCACAGAGGTGCCAAGAAGGTGCATAGTTTTCAGTATGTTATGGTTTTGCTTGTTTTCGTGTGTCAGATATGACATTGGACTCAATCTTTTCAACCTCTTACATTGATATTTACCACACCAACACACACACACACAAAAAAGAAAGTGTTTATCCAGCATGTGAAATGATAACATTGTTTCCTCAATCCAACTACCACTTTTCAAAAGCAAAACCAAAGAATCCGAAATACCTAAATAAAATGGATAGAAAACCCGAAAAAAACAACAACAAAAAAACAAAAAAACAACAAAAAAACACACATACACACAGGAAAACCCGAAAAAAAAACCCCAACAAACAAAACAAAATAAAACAAAACAAAAACAACAACAACAAAACAAAAAAACAAAACGCACACACAAAACAAAACAAAACACACACAGTGATAAAAAAAAAAAAAAAAAAAAACTACGGGAAAAGAAATCTAAAACTAACTACGGTCTTTTAGATGACTTCCGCAGTCAGGAGCATCGGGGTTATATTTACAAGTAAAAAAAAAAAAAAGAAAAAAAAAAAAAAAAGAGAAAAAAAAGCAGAATAATTTTATACATAAAAACCTACGGCAAAGAGTATAAACACCGAAAAACATAATTGTGTCGTTTTTTGTACGACTCAGCAGCTGACGATGATTTGCTCACTTGTCAAATGACGTATTGGTTTATACGACTCACTTTCAGGTTTGTGGCATAAAGTAGTGCCCTGTATTTCTTGCACTCATGACTTTGCATTGCAGGAGAACGGTTGGCGTACGCCATGACATCGTACCTTTCTTTTGGGGTGTACATGAGCTACATGGTGGATCTCATTCCCTCCTCTCCACACACCGTGTCCATCATGGCCATCATGATGTCCTGCCAACAGAGTTTGTCTGCTCTCTACGTCTTGCTCTGCATCCTGTCCTTACAACTTCTTCATCGGAACACCCACAACCACCCCGTCCCTCCCTCCCTCCACACCCTGACCATCGGCCTGGAGTTACTGCTCTGCCTGGACCCACCACCCCAGCCCCGCCACGTCGTCCACACGAAGGTGGAAGAGGTCTCCTCAGACAGCCCAGGTGATCCCCAGGGAACAGAGGTGAAAGGCAGCCGACTTCAAGGCCTGCTGACCAGGTGTGCCAGGAAGAGGAAGGTGAGAGGGGAAGAGTACACCCAGGACATGACCTGGCAGAGAGTCAGCCGGTCTCTGGACAAACTGCTCTTCCGCTTCTGTTTCAGTGCGTGGCTCATCAGTTGTCTGTTTTTCTTCATCGTGTCAGCCTTTCACTTCTACGGCTTGTTCTAGGCCATTTCCGAATAGACCAGAACTAGGGAAAACCTGTGAGACTTTAAAATTTCATCTTACTGTTTCCACAGAATCAAGATATAGCAAGTGTCATTTATGAATCAGGCAGATACAATTCATATACGTATAATACTGAATAAAAAAAAAATATAACAAAGATGTTTATATGATCTAGGGAGTCTAGTATGGTTGTTCTCTATCTAGCATTTTAGCTGTTATAGTGGATGTAAAAAGGACAACTTTTTTTTGTTGTCTGTCTCGAATATGGAAATACAAAATTTTGACAACATTGTGTGTAACAGTAAGTAATGAGCTTCATGTTTTATCAATACAGTTTTTCATTTCGTTGTTGTTTTAACCAGTTCACATTTTCGCAGGAAATGTTCAACTGAAATGGTTGTGTCATTGGAAAGGGACATCTTTATACAACACCTATAATATTCGGCACCATCTAGCAGTAATAGTTATGCCCACATCATCCACCAACAGCAAAGTGAGAACTGTATTATCAATGGTTTCTACTGTCAATGGGAAACCATTTACAGCTTAGTCTTTTGTGAAGGACTATGACTCTCAAACTAGGAGGCAAAATTGCACTGGCTCTTCGTGCTGCGGCCTTGTGGGCTAGTTGGCCTTTGGGAACCATCCCAACGCCGACTGTCCTAAAACCCTCTTGGCCGAGAGAGTGAGGATGTACTTGGGCAAGACACTCTCCACTATAATCAAATTCTAGCCCAAATAGTTGGAACAGCAGTTGCCTCCTCTGCTGTTCTGATGGTCATAGTCGGACACGACTGACTATCATATATACATCATCCACCTTTTTATGATAATAATAATAATGATTATATTTATATAGAGCTGAATCTTGTGTAGAGACAAATCAAAGCTGTTTCGCACCAGTCATTCAAACGCACGCATAACTCTAAAACTGGAGAGAAAAAAAACAAAAAAACAACTGAGGACGAGGAAGAGGCAGGGAAGGGAGGCTATTTTGGGAAGAGGTGGGTTTTTAGGCTAGACTTGAAAGAGCTTAGTGCGGAGACCCGACGAAGCGAAAGAGGAAGTTCATTCCAAATGCAAGGTCCAGAGACCGAGAAAGAACGGCGGAGTGTTGGAATCTGGGTATGCGTAAATAGAGTGGACCCGAAGCCGATGGTAGAGAGCGAGATGGAGTGTAGAGATGAAGGCAGCCACAGAGATAGGAAGGGGCAGATTTGTGAATATATTTATAACATAGAGTGCTGATCTTGTACTTTATTCTGTGTGAGACAGGGAACCAATGGAGATGCTGCAAAAGAGGAATGATGTTCTTAGATCTTTTCTTTCTGAGGACGAGTCGGGCAGCAAAGTTTTGTATGCGCTGAAGGGATAGAATGGATGAAGCAGGCAAACCAGACAATAGAGAGTTACAGTAGTCAAGGCGAGAGAGAATGAGAGAAACAAGTCTAGATGTTGCGTCAATGGACAGATATTTCCGAATGGAACTGATGCGCCGCAATTGACAGTAGCAGGATTGACAAGTGTGACTCATAAATTTTTGCATGGACAGTGTGTTGTCAAGGACAAGGCCGAGGTTCCTGACTGAACTGGAAAGAGGGATGGATGAACTGCAAAGTTTGATTGCGTCAGTTGTGATGGAAGACAGATTTTGGTTAGTTCCTATGATCATTGCTTCAGTTTTGTAACTTATTTTGAGTCATCCAGTTTTGAATGTCCAGGAAGCATTCGGATGTTTCTTGCAAGAGCGACGACAATTTTTCAGGGGTATATCAGTGTATAGGTCACTTGTTTTGTACTTATTGAATGATGCTGTATTTGTTTATAAATCTTGCTGCTTATTCTTCGTTCATCTGACGGATATTTTATCACATGTATATGATCATATGAAAAAATAAAATAAAATAAACGGAAAGCCTTATGGTCGGGTTCCCAGTTTTCTAAAATCAACCCATGCAGGATTTCCTTTGCGGTTATGTTGTTTTATTGTATTGTATTGTATTTCCTCTTTTTGTCACAACAGATTTCTGTGTGAAATTCGGGCTGCTCTCCCAAGAGAGAGCGCGTCGCTACACTACAGCGCCACCTTTTGTTTGTATTTTTTCCTGCGAGCAGTTTTATTTGTTTTTCCTATCGAAGTGGATTTTTCCACAGAATTTAGCCAGGAACAACCCTTTTGTTGCCGTGGGTTCTTTTACGTGCGCTAATTGCATGCTGCACACGGGACCTCGGTTTATCGTCTCATCTGAATGACTAGCGTCCAGACCACCACTCAAGGTCTAGTGGAGGGGGAGAAAATATCGGCGGCTGAGCCGTGATTCGAACCAGTGCGCCCAGATTCTCTCGCTTCCAAGGCGGACGCGTTTCATCTAGGCCATCACTCCACTAGTTATATACAGAGATACGCTTTCTGGAGACCTCTTAATTCCCTTGTCACATAACAGTCACAGTTTGTGACCTCGCATGATGTTGTGAGCTTCACCGTTATTCTCAGTGCTTACAGGATTAATGCCTTGATGTCACAATTTGAATGTGTGTTCCATTTCTTGGGAACATTAAGAGCGGGAACACTCGGCGAATCGAGATGAACTTTTTTTGTTGTTGTTGTTGTTGTTGTTGTTGTTATTGTTTTTTGTTGTTGTTGTTGGTTTTTGTTGTTGTTGTTGTTTTTGTTTTGTTTTTTTTGGTTTTGTTTTTAATATTTTTTTTAGCCGTTCTCATCAACTGCTGACGTGGTGCAGAGGACATGATGTAACTTAATGTGATGCAACTGGACAGACAGACAGACAGACACACACACACACACACACACACACACACACACACACACACACTGAATAAACAAAACACACCTATATATTTCTTGAAGGAGATTTTCTTCAGTTAAATGTTTCATATACTTCTTTGAGATATACATTTTCAAATCGACACTAGAGAAACCAGTTCAATATGTTTTCTTTTTCTTCAGGTAAAACTGAAACATTCGCAAAATATGAGGCGATTAATTTTGGACTGTGTGTGTATGTAACTTTCACGATAAGTAGGAGAAACACAACAAATCTATCAGGTGTTTTCAATCTTTTTGGACACTGTGCATGTGTGTGTGTGTGTGTGTGTGTGTGTGTGTGTGTGTGTGTGTGTGTGTGTGTGTGTGTGTGTGTATCTTTCATGAAAAGTAGGAGAAACAACACACTATGTGGTGTTTGCAATCTTTTGGGACAGTGTGTATGTATCTTTCATGATAAGCAGAAGTATCAAAGCTATCTGGTGTTTTCAATCTTTTTAGACTCTCTGAGTATGTATCTTTCATGATTAGTAGGAGAAACCTGTCTGGTGTTTTCAATCTTTTGGACTGTATATGTGTGTTTGTATCTTTCATGATTAGTATGACAAACAACTAAACTACCTGGTGTTTTCAATCTTTTGGACTGTATATGTGTGTTTGTATCTTTCATGATTAGTATGACAAACAACTAAACTACCTGGTGTTTTCAATCTTTTGGACTGTATATGTGTGTTTGTATCTTTCATGATTAGTATGAGAAACAACTAAACTACCTGGTGTTTTCAATCTTTTGGACTGTATATGTGTGTTTGTATCTTTCATGATTAGTATGACAAACAACTAAACTACCTGGTGTTTTCAATCTTTTGGACTGTATATGTGTGTTTGTATCTTTCATGATTAGTATGACAAACAACTAAACTACCTGGTGTTTTCAATCTTTTGGACTGTATATGTGTGTTTGTATCTTTCATGATTAGTATGACAAACAACTAAACTACCTGGTGTTTTCAATCTTTTGGACTGTATATGTGTGTTTGTATCTTTCATGGTTAGTCCGAGAAACAACAGTATGGTGTTTTCAATCTTTTGGACTGTATATGTGAACGTATCTTTCATGATTAGTATGAGAAACAACAAAAACTACCTGGTGTTTATGTGTTCATGATTAGTAGGAGAACCAACTAAACTATCTGGTGTTTTCAATCTTCTTGACTGCATATGTATCTTTCATGATTAGTATGAGAAACAACTGTCTGTTTATGTGTGTATGTATCTTTCATGATTAGTAGGAGAAACAACTGTCTGTTTATGTGTGTATGTATCTTTCATGATTAGTAGGAGAAACAACTGTCTGTTTATGTGTGTATGTGTCTTTCATGATTAGTAGGAGAAACAACTGAACTATATGGTGTTTTCAATCTTTTGGACTGTATATGTGTATGTATCTTTCATGATTGGTAGGAGAAACAACAAAAACTACCTGGTGTTTATATGTGTATGTATCTTTCATGATTAGTAGGAGAAACAATTAAACTACCTGGTGTTTATGTGTGTATGTATCTTTCATGATTAGTAGGAGAAACAATTAAACTATCTGGTGTTTATGTGTGTATGTATCTTTCATGATTAGTAGGAGAAACAATTAAACTATCTGGTGTTTATGTGTGTATGTATCTTTCATGATTAGTAGGAGAAACAATTAAACTATCTGGTGTTTATGTGTGCATATATCTTTCATGATTAGTAGGAGAAACAGTTAAACTATCTGGTGTTTATATGTGTATGTATCTTTCATGATTAGTAGGAGAAACAATTAAACTATTTGGTGTTTATGTGTGCATATATCTTTCATGATTAGTAGGAGAAACAATTAAACTATCTGGTGTTTATGTGTGCATATATCTTTCATGATTAGTAGGAGAAACAATTAAACTATCTGGTGTTTATGTGTGCATATATCTTTCATGATTAGTAGGAGAAACAATTAAACTACCTGGTGTTTATGTGTGTATGTATCTTTCATGATTAGTAGGAGAAACAATTAAACTATCTGGTGTTTATGTGTGTATGTATCTTTCATGATTAGTAGGAGAAACAATTAAACTATCTGGTGTTTATGTGTGTATGTATCTTTCATGATTAGTAGGAGAAGCAACAAAAACTTCCTGGTGTTGTCAATATTTGTGGGCTGTATGTGTATGGACCATTTTATGATTAGAAGCAGAAACAACAAACTGGTGTTTTCAATCTGTTTGGACTGTCCGTGTATGTATCTTTCATTATAATTGCAGAAACTGCAAAAATATCTGGTGTTTTTAATCTTTCTGGACTCTCTCTCTCTCTCTCTCTCTCTGTGCGCGCGCGTCTTTCATGATAATTGGATAAACAACAAAATTAACTGGAGTTTTCAATCTTTTAGACTCTCTCCCAAGAAACTGTGTCACAAGACATTGTGTTTTTCAAAATCTGATTTGTACAAAGGTATTAAATTTGTTTTATAGACCAAAGAAGTTTTTACAAAGTAAACAATAAAACTTTGCTCAAAAATGAAAATGTGATCTATAAAAAATCCAAAGAAATTTTGTACAAAGTGATTAAAATATGTTACAGATCCAAAGAAATGTACAAAATGATAGGAATTATTTTACAAATCCAAGAAGTTTTTACAAAGTAAACAATAAAGGTGGTTGTTTTTAATTACAAAGAGTGTTGTATAAAGTCGTAAGAAGTATCATTCAGAGTCATAATTAGTTACAAAAACCGACAAAACGTTGTACAGAGTGATAAAACATGTTTTATAAATCTAAGAAGTGTTTGCAAAGGGTTGTTAAAAAGTAAAAAGTGTCGTGATATTCGAAGAACCATTACACAAAGTGAAATGAATTACAATGAGTATCAAAATGCGTTTATGAAATTAATAAATAAAAAGTATATAATCACAAAACGTGTCAAGCTAAGACCAGAAACGTCACGTGTACAGTCACAGAAATTGACACACAGTTTCCAGTCAGTGATGTACAGTCCCCTAGTCTCTCAAAATTGATGAACAAAGAAAAAACAGTTGTCTGACGGGTTCTACGCTCCCGTAAATTAGGTGGTTGTTGTTGTTTTTGTTTTGTGTGTTGTTGTTGTTTTTTTTGTTTTTGTTTGTTTTGTTTTGTTTTCTTCAAAATAGCTCAGCACACACACCACACCCCACCCTCCTGGTCTCCCACCCCACCCCACCGCGCCGCACCCGGCGCCCCACCCCCTCTCTCACACCCCCACCACCTCTAAGACTACACATGACCTCCCATGAAAAGACAACAACAACAACAACAAACAACAACAGCAGCAGCCACAAAGGCCGCTGTTCAGTCACACAGCCCGGGGACCATGAAGTAGTTGCAGACGTCGAAGCCAGCCCCTCGGCACGGCCTGGACATGGCGCTGGGTCCGGAGCACGCCCCCAGGGTCTGGGGCCACCCCCATGGCTGGCTGCACGTGCGTCTCCTCCACTGCTTGCCCTGCCTGCACTCTGACCCCCACGGGCCCCACGCCGCCCACCCCCCGCGGACAGGGGACGGGGTGGGCGGGGACAGGCACAGTTGGGTCTGTTCGGGAGGGCCTCGGCATGTGTACCCTGCACGATCATCAACATCAGGTGGGGAGGGGTGGAGTGGCCGTGTGTGTGTGTGTGTGTGTGTGTGTGTGTTTGTGCCCACGCACACTCACCCTCACCCCTCCCACCCCCCACTCACCCTTACCCTAACACACACATACACACACACACACGCACACTCACCCTCAGCCCCCGCCCACTCACCCTCAGCCCCCGCCCACGCACACTCATCCCCCACCCACACACATACCCTTTCCCTCACATACACACACACCACACACTCACCCTCATCCCCCCACCCCCCACTCACTCACTCACCCTTACACACACACACACACACACACACCCTCATCCACACACACACACTTACCCCCACACTCATACACACACACACACCCAACACAAACACACACCAACACACACACACACTGACCCTGACACACACGGGTCCGTGTCTGCAAGCCCCTGTCACAGCCGGACCATCCTGACCACTGGGTCCAGCCCGGGAGATCCCAACACGGACGGTCCTCCTCTTTGGGTCCGCTGCACCACAGCCCCCCGACAGCCATGATGCACGTGCGTGTGCGCGTCTGTCGCCCTGCCTGGCACGTGCCCCACCTGCCCCAGGTGCCCCAGGTGGGGTCCTGGTCCTGGTTTTTGTCTTCCTTCCACGGCCAGAGGTCCATCTGGGGCAGGTCCCGGCAGTTCTGCAGGGGGTTTCTGGAACAGTTTCAGTTCCAGTTTCATCCCCGAAAACGGAGTATGGCTGCCGACATGGCGGGGTAAAAACGGTCATACACGTAAAAGCCCACTCGTGTACAAACGAGTGAACGTGGGAGTTGCAGCCCACGAAAGAAGAATAAGTTCCAGTTTCAGTCTTTCAAGGAGGCATCACTACGTTCAGACGAATCCATACACGCTACACCACATCTGCTAGGCAGATTCCTGACCAGCAGCATAACCCAACGCGCTTTTGTCAGACCTTGAGTGCATGTTTATATATTTGTGTACCTGTCAAGGATTTCTGCTATGGAGGTTTGCCAGAGGACAACACTCTCCTTGTCATGAGTTCTTTTCAATGCGTGCTGCACACGGGACCTCGGTTTATCGTCTCATCCAATTGATAAGACGCTCAGTTTGATTTCCCAGTCAAACTTGGGAGAAAGGGCGAGAGCGGGATTCGAACCCACACCCTCACGGACTCGTTATATTGGCAGTTGAGCGTCTTAACCATCTGCCACCTTCCCCTGGAACAAGGACAAGGCTGATGCTGATGGTGATCATTTTGTTTGCGATAATGAAAGAAGCAAAAGAAGAAGAATTAAAAATAGGAAGGGGGAGGGGCTGTGGAAGAGAGGGATTCTAATTTTGATGATGATAACTAAGAAGAAGAAGAGGGAGAAGGAATAGTTGGAGGAGGAGGAGAAGAAGAAGAAGATTTGAATTCAGTTGCTTACGGGGACGTCACTGCATTCAATCCATGCATGTTATACCACATCTGCTTCGTCGATACCTGACCAGCAGCGTAACCTCACGGAAGAAGAAGAAGAAGAAGAAGACGACGAAAAGAAACAGCACACAGACATCAGATAATGTTGTTTACTTTGTATTTGTATTTCTTTTTATCACAACAGATTTCTCTGTGTGAAATTCGGGCTGCTCTCCCCAGGGAGAGCGCGTCGCTACACTACAGCGCCACCCATTTTTTAAAAATTTTTTCCTGCGTGCAGTTTTATTCGTTTTTCCGATCGAAGTGGATTTTTCTACAGAATTCTGCCAGGAGCAACCCTTTTGTTGCCGTGGGTTCTTTTACGTGCACTAAGTGCATGCTGCACACGGGACCTCGGTTTATCGTCTCATCCGAATGACTAGCGTCCAGACCACCACTCAAGGTCTAGTGGAGGGGGGAGAAAATATCGGCGACTGAGCCGTGATTCGAACCAGAGCGCTCAGATTTTCTCGCTTCCTAGGCGGACGTGTTACCTCTAGTTAGCTCAAAGTCCATGACAGCTAGTTTCAGAGGGAAGGACACGATGATGATGATGACGGGAAATGACATCCACTGACAATTTTACCTGTGAGCGAGTGGAGGTGAGGGTGGAAGGCTGTCATCAGTATCAATTTCACATCGGACGCGTAGTGCCGGTGAATTTGACATGGGCGTCAAGCATTGCCTCAACGCTCAGATATCACTCTCAGTTAACTCCACTGCACCAAGAATACCTTACTCCCAGGACATCTCATTCACATCTTACCCTGGTGAGATTTGTCGGAAGGGGTTGGTCTGGATGTCTTCGATGCTTGTGACGTCACACAGGATCCGGGCCAGGCTATGTTTGCGGATCTCTGCCAGTTGCTCTGTAACACAGCGGTAGAGACAATACCGTGTTAGGGACAGCACGCAGTTAGGGACAATACACTGCCCCCACACACTCACACACAAACACACAAACTTAGACGCACAAACACACACCAATCCCCTACATAACACAAAAGAAGATGAAGAGACAGACAGACGGACGGACGGACAGACAGACAGACAGACAGACAGACAGAAGAACCAGCAGACACCTGTAGTGAAGCGGGTCACGGGGTCACTGGTTTCGAACCAGAACCTGTCGCCAATCTTGATCTTCTTGAACTGCTTGGCCAGCAGACAGGCGAAGGTGGGGCCCACCAGACCCCCTGCCAACGGCCTCTCCGAGATGCCCCCGCTGAAGATGTCAATGTCGTCTGGGTGGCTGGAAGGAGACAGACGAGAGGAATCATGAAAGGAAGGGGGGAAGGGGAAGGAGTTTTGCTCAAAGTCCCGTCATAGATGCTGGTGATTGTTCATTTAAAAACCAGTCACGTACACTGGTGACTGCACGATTAAAAACCAGTCATATACACTGGTGACTGCACGTTTAGAAACCAGACATATACACTGGTGACTGCACGTTTAAAAACCAGTCACATACACTGGTGACTGCATGTTTAAAAACCAGTCATATACACTGGTGACTACACGTTTAGAAACCAGACATATACACTGGTGATTGTTCGTTCAAAAACCAGTCATATACACTGGTGATTGTACGTTTAGAAACCAGACATATACACTGGTGACTGCACGTTTAGAAACCAGTCTTATACCCTGGTGACTGCACGTTCAAAAAAAAAAAAAAAAAAAAAAAAAAAAAGAATACCGAGCCTTAAGGGCCATGCTAAGGTAGCCACAGGTGAACAAGAAGCTGCACGCATTCCGGCTCCCCAACAGCTGGCTGGTGACGCCCGCACTGCCCGATATATTACCCGTCTTCAGGTGTCAGCAACAACCCCCTTCCTCTTCCTCCTCAGCTCACCACCATGTGTGTGTGTGTGTGTGTAGTCAACTCGTTTTTGTTGTTGTTGTCGCCTACAAAAAGGGAATAAGCCAGAAGAGTGGCCTCCCTTCCGCACTCACCTGTACACCTCAGCAAGCCGTGACGCGGTGACATGGTCATGGTCAGGCATGAAGTTGAAGGTCGCCACGGTTTCAAGGCCACAGTAGCGCCGCCACTCGTTGTAACCTCGCAGCCCGTGGTCACGACCCCGCTGGATGTTCAAGGCCACAAGGTCAAGGCTGTTGCCATGGTGATCCAGGAACAGTCGGTCACGAATGGCGCTCGTGAAGAATCGGTCTACCTGGAGTGGGGAGGGGAGGGGGGTTAGGGGGTGAGTGTCAGTGTCAGTG
>NC_134894.1:2792514-2825014 GCF_041734735.1 Babylonia areolata | reverse complement strand
GAATACAATAAGGTATTTTGCTTTGAATGTGTGTATGTGTGTCTCGGTGTGAGAGATGGAAAGAGAGAGAGGGAGAGAGAGATAGAGGGGGGCAGGGGGGGAAGGGGAGAGAAGGAAAGAGACGGACAGAGAGACAGAGAGCGGAGATTAGAAAGACACTTACACGCAGGGCAAGAGAGAGAGAGAGAGAGAGAGAGAGAGAGACAGAGAGAGAGACAGAGACAGAGACAGAGACAGAGAGAGATCGAGGGGTGTGCGTACATGTTTCTTATATATTATTTCATTTTCATCAGAATTCTGGCTATATGAATTTCAAACAGAACCACAAAGATTGCACCTTTTTTATCAAGCGGTTTGCAGAATACACGTCAGTTGATTTGTCAGTCCAGTCACTCAATCTTTATTCGTCACGTCATTCATTCCTCTACTCTTTCATTCCGAACAGCCCTACTTCATTCCTCCTTCCTTACGAGTTATAGATCTCCTCCAGCAGAAAGTCGATGATGAACTTGTCCTCCATGAAGGCCATAGCGGTCGGTTTAGTGCCGATGAAGATGGTGTGCAGCCCGTATGTGCTTCCCGATCGCTGGTTGTCCAGACCTACAGACATAAAAGTGTGGGATGAACATTACACAAGCACGATCCTTTGGGAAGTCAGTGGACTGAGTTTTCTTCCCCTGTGGTTGAGAACATTGTAAAACTGAGTGGTGGGGGTGGGGGGGGGGTCACTTTCCATGGGGGTTCCAGTTTCAAGGAGGCGGCAAAGCGCGCGGACTGATCCATATACGCTACATCACATCTGCTTAAAGAGAAGAAGAGAGGAGCAGATGTCTGAGCCCAACGCCCTGGTAAGGTGGGTTTGGGGTGGGGTGGGGGGTGAGGACGATGGTTTGCTGTCATTGCCGAGATATCAGACGACCCCACGCGAAACGAAACTGCTGTCACTTCAGGCGGACAACTGGCTGTCTCCCTCAGCCACACTTCAGCTGGTCCCCTGTGTCTTTGCCTGTGTTGCGGGGAACGACAAAAGAAATGAAAAAGGAGAAAAAGAAAGACAACAGAAAAAAGGAAAAAAAGAAAAAAAAGAAAAAGAAAAATATAAAAGAAAGGAAACATAAAAAACAAACGAAAAAGTAAAGAAGAAATTGGAAAAAAAGAAAAGAAAGAGAGAAAAGAAAAGAAAACTACACACAAGTACAACACAAGTACAACACAAGTGCAGTCTTATCTATACACATAAACCGAGGAAGGGGTTTCTGAAAGAAAACGAACCCCAACAAAATGGAGTTGGACTCAACAGATTATACAATGAAGCAAACGAATAAAACCAACCAGTCAATTAATCAGTCAGTAAAACAATGCTGGTGGGCCGAGGCTAATTCTTCTTCATTTTCGTATTGTTATCATTATTATGTTGATGATGATGATGATGATGTTGATGTTGATGATGGTGGTGATGATGTTGATGTTGATGAGATTGATGATGACGATAATGATGATGATGATGATGATAAGAAACGCAACAAAATTACTCCATGATTTGAACAGAAACAGATAAATGTTATGAATACATGTCTCAAAACAGCGGTGAATGTTTTGAATCCTGACACTGACAGACAGACAGCTCCGGTTCTCTCATTCGTGTTGCACGTGAAATTCGGGTTTCCCACGTACTCAAGCCGTCATGGTTTCAGCAAGAACTGGACAAGTTTTCACGTTTCCTGCGTGTGAGTCTCTTGTAGATGGGGTCACATTACGGGGTGTGTGGATCACGTGACGTAAGCCACTGCGACGATTGGTAAAAGGATTGACATGCGCGCGACATTTGCATACAGCAGAAGGAGCAGACGACACGGAGCCAGAACATTGTGGAAACTGACAAGAGAACGACAAAATGATAACAGATTTGTTGGGGCTGAATTAAGTGATACCATGTCACCTCGAGGTAACCAAACATCGGTAAAGTCCAATTTTAGCATCCTAAATTATTGCACCTATATTACCGGCAATTTATGTGCATGTATTAAACGATATCATTAGCAGAAGTCGTAAACCATTTTCAGTGGATTTCGACTCTTACTTTGAATGTTATTTTACTCAGTTTTGATGCACATTCTGCCACTAAACTAACTTGCCACCATCTTGCTTTTTTCCGTTTTTCGAACTCCCCAAAACTGAGGAAATGTAACCAATAGGAATAACCCAGGATACTAGAATGGGGTTAGATATCAACATGTGAAACAGTGGAGCTGCGCACTTTGCTGAGGGCGAACAGAGAAGTGTGCTGCCTGATGCCTCGTCATGGAGTGGCTGCTGGAGAAGTTCTGTCTGAGGTGCACAGGAGGAGCAGACACATGGTGTTCAAGTTTCCCGAACTGACGGACTTGACACGTGCATTCCGTTGTGGAAGGGACCTGCTGTGTGTGTCGGGAGCTGTGAGCGCTGCGCAAAGCAAGGTAAGTTCCGGTTTCAGTATAGATCCTAAATTCTGGGACTTCTTCAAACAAAACAGCATGTACACCATGCATTTAGTGCACGTAAAAGAACCCGCGGGAACGAAACGGTTGTTCCTGGTAAAATTCCGTAGAAAAATCCGCTTCGATAGGAAAAACAAATAAAACTGCACGCAAGAAAAAAAAAAAGGAAAAAAAAAGGGTGGCGCTGTAGTGTAGCGACGCGCTCTCCACCCGGGGAGAGCAGCCCGAATTTCACACAGAGAAATCTGTTGTGATACAAAGAAATATAAAATACAAAATACAAACTTCCTGTGTGCTTCACAATGCAGGCATGTGAACAACGACAGGCACAAAGCGCGCAGTCCACACTTCTGATCAAAGTGGGCAATATCCACAATTGCCCCTCCCCTCACCGCCCCCTGCCTCCCCCTCGCCCCCTGCCCCCCTCCAGACAGAATGAGCAGTGTTCACAAGGCGTGGACGTTCACCCCGCCACTCACACAGAGTGGAGGGGAAGAAAATTTTAATGTGGAAAAAGCCCATCAAAGTGGATTTTTTCGTCAGAATGCTGCCAGTCACAAACCTTTCATTGCTGTGGGTTGTTTTACGTGCGCAAAGTGCATGCTGTACACAGGAATGGTTTATCGTCTCACCTGAAAGACTAGCACACAGACCACAACACGAGGCTTGTGGAGGGGGGGTGGGGGTGGAGGAGGGGGGGGGGAAGTGAAAGTCCCTGACTGTATAATCATGGGACTCGAAGCCTTGGACTCTCACTTCCTCACTGGGAATGTCTCCACCTTGCCGGAACCCTTGAATGTATGAATGAATGAGAAAGAAGAAAAAAAGGAAAGGAACGACAGAAGAAAATAAAATGTCGACAGGAAGAAAGAAAATGAGATAAATTAATAATTGTTTCGCGCATTAAATACCCTGTAGGTTTTATTTGGGGTGTGTTTCTCCCCCTCCACCCCTCTGTGTGACTGCCGGAGTGAACACGGCTTTTTTTTTTCTTTTTTTTTGTTTCCTTTTTTTTAATGAACGCTACTCATACTAAAGAATGGGGAGGGGTGTGGATATTGTCTTTATTAGTTCAGTGGTAAGCTTCTTCATTCGTTAGTTTTTTTGGTTGCTGCTGCGTTGACGTTCATTCGTTCGTTCAGTCAGTGATCTTCCCCACCCCCGCCCCCCCAGACAGAGATGGGGTGACCTCCCAGACACACGCTTCACGGCTGTCAAGCACCCAGTCTCTGTCCTGTCAGCTTCTGAAGGATGTCGTGGGGAATGGTACGCTGGCGATATAAAGGGAAAGAATTATTGTCGTTTTCTGTAAATCAGTCCATCCATCCACCGATCCCTATAATGTCTGAAACAAAAACGATGAATTTGCCTTCAGGATCGTATTAAGGAAAGGGGATATATATATATATATATATATATATATATTGTATGGGATGCTTTTCCATGCTTTCTGCTTAAAAAAAAAGTCAAATCTCTATATACTGAAGAATTGATTTTCCTTTTTTCTCTTTTTTTTTTTTTTTCAAAACTTGCAATTTTCAATTTAAACATCCGTGTCTGGTCTGAATCCAGAAACAACTGGCAGAAAGCAGAATGCACACACAAACCAAAGCGCGCGCTGTACACACCTCACACAATTTTTAATGCCTTTTCAGCATTTCTTCCTCTCCACTCCTCTTTGTGTAACTGGCGGAATGAACTGCCACGCCTTGTGAACACTACTCATTCCGTCTTGAGGGAAAACTTGACAGTGCACACACAAATGCATGCTTGCGCGTAAAACTCATTTGTATAGACACGCGCATGCCCCCCTCAGCCCCTCCGCCTCTACACACACACACGGACAGTATCACATGTCCCACAAGCCTGAAGACCGAATTAAGGGGGCAGAACCACTGACAATGACGTCACAGAGCCAGTGAGCAGCAATCCGCCACACGGGCACTTCACGCTGCTCAAAATCCGTGCAGGAAGAGCTGTTCGGACAAGAACACACAGACCGCTGGTCGACCGTATGTCCTTGAGCTTTCAGGGCTCACGTGCTCACCCCGTGACACCCGCGAATGAAACTGCACGCTCCAACACACCCTCATTCCCTCGATGACAGGCGGCCAGAAAATCGAATGATCCCTCGTTTAATACCACTGTCTTTTGCCCCTGTCTCGCACGTGAAACGAGGCGGACACGATGCCACGTTCGATAAATAGCTGCGGGGAATTCCCGTTTTTTGAGCAGCTCGTTGTCTTGTTATTCGCCAATCAGAAATGCGCCCAGGTTTCTGTGCGGAGCTTGGATGAATCTGATAGGGCCACAAACCGTGTTGTGCATCCATTGGTTCGGTCAGTCTTCTGGGTTGCCGAACATGGTGACTTTGGAATTGGCTTAGTCTTAGTTTAGCGTCCTGAATCCAAGGACCTACATTTCCGGCAATTTTTGTGCATAGATGAAACGATATTACCGGAAGTAGATGTTGCAACCCATTTTCAGTGGTTTTCGACTCAGTTTTGAAGGTTATTTTACTCAGTTTTTGATAAAGATTCAGTCACCAGACCAACATGCCGTCATGTTGCTCTTTCTGTTTATGGTCCCGCAAACCATGACAATGAGAACAAAAAAAAAAACATTGCGGCTTGAGACAAGAGTCGTTCGGTTCATGTTATCGGTCATTTCGCGCGGTGTACGCCTATTTCTTCAGTGGAAGGGTCGACTGCATGCAGTTTGTCACTTTCTTATATGCCTCCTTTGCAAAACACGAGACAAATTTCGTTTAGGTGCAGTAATTCAGGACGTTGAAAATTAATAGGAATTATCGTATTGTATTGCATTACTTTTTTTTTCCACAACAGATGTTTCTGCGTTCAGTCCTGGCTGCTGTCCCCGGACAGAGCGTCGCCACAATGCAGCGCCACCGCCCTCTATTTTCTGTCATCAGATATTGTTTTACTCTCCAAGTGGTTTGGGTTTATGCGAAGGTCAGGGATCTGCTATTTGCTTTTCAACATCAGATGTGGTTTAGCGTATATGGATCAGTCGCCACGCTTCGACACCTTGAAACTGAAACTAGGAACTTAGTAGATTTATTTTGTAGGGACAACCACATTGCTGCCACGAGTTCTTTCAACTGCGGTAAATGCATGCTGCACACGGGACTTCAGTTTATAGTCTCACCCGAATGACTAGCACCCAGACCACCACTCACGATGCAGTGCACGGGGAGAACGGATACCCCGGTCTGTACATGGGACTCGGTCATTCAGTGTTACAGTCATTTCTTCAGTGTTACAGTCATTTCTTCAATGTTACAGCTATTTCTTCAATGTAAGCCATTTCTTCAGTGGTACAGCCATTTCTTCAGTGTTAGTCATTTCTTCAGTGTTAGTCATTTCTTCAATGTAAGCCATTTCTTCAATATAAGTCATTTCTTCAATGTTACAGCCCTTCTTCAGCGTTAGTCATTTCTTCAATGTAAGCCATTTCTTCAATGTTACAGCCATTTCTTCAGTGTTACAGCCATTTCTTCAATGTTACAGCCATTTTTTCAGTGAAAGCCATTTCTTCAATGTTACAGCCATTTCTTCAATGTCAGCCATTTCTTCAGTGTTAGTCATTCAGTGTTACAGTCATTTCTTCAATGTAAGCCATTTCTTCAATGTTACAGCCATTTCTTCAGTGTTACAGTCATTTCTTCAGTGTTACAGTCATTTCTTCAATGTAAGCCATTTCTTCAATGTTACAGCCATTCAGTGTTACAGTCATTTCTTCAATGTAAGCCATTTCTTCAATGTTACAGCCATTTCTTCAGTGTTACAGTCATTTCTTCAGTGTTACAGTCATTTCTTCAATGTAAGCCATTTCTTCAATGTAAGGCCATTTCTTCAGTGTTACAGCCATTTCTTCAATGTTACAGCCATTTCTTCAGTGTTACAGCCATTTCTTCAATGTAAGCCATTTCTTCAGTGTTAAGCCATTCAGTGTTACAGCCATTTCTTCAGTGTTACAGCCATTTCTTCAATGTTACAGCCATTTCTTCACTGTTACAGCCATTCAGTGTTAGTCATTTCTTCAGTGTTACAGTCATTTCTTCAATGTTACAGCCATTTCTTCACTGTTACAGCCATTCAGTGTTAGTCATTCCTTCAGTGTTACAGTCATTTCTTCAGTGTTACAGCCATTTCTTCAGTGTTAGTCATTTCTTCAGTGTTAGTCATTTCTTCAATGTAAGCCATTTCTTCATTGTTACAGCCATTTCTTCAGTGTAAGCCATTTTTTCAATGTTACAGCCATTTCTTCAGTGTTACAGCCATTTCTTCAGTGTTTTCTTCAGTGTTACAGCCATTTCTTCAGTGTTACAGTCATTTCTTCAGTGTTCAGTCATTTCTTCAGTGTTAAGCCATTTCTTCAATGTAAGCCATTTCTTCAATGTTACAGCCATTTCGTCAATGTTACATCTCCAAACTTGTATTCAGAACAGTCTCGTCAAGATGAAATTTAGTCGTTCCATAGTTTTTCACGTGTTAGTCCGAGCGACTGTCACACTCAGCACACAACCATTCCATACTTCTACTTTTCAACAAGTCAGTCTCGCTGAAACTTGATCTGTAGCCGCGGGTTCTCAGTGCATGAGTGACTGAAGTCAGCACAAGTAATTATAAGAAAAATGTCTCGCTCAGTAGTATGATAGTCGTGTCTGACTATGTAGTATGATAGTCGTGTCTGACTATGTGGTATGATAGTCGTGACTATGTGGTATGATAGTCGTGACTATGTGGTATGATAGTCGTGACTATGTAGTATGATAGTCGTGACTATGTAGTATGATAGTCGTGTGTATGACCCTCAGAACACCAGAGGCGGCATCTGTTGTCCCAACCATCTGGGTATGACTTTGATGAAAGTGGAGAGTGTCTTGCCCAAGTTAGGAGGGTTTTAGGACAGTCGGCGATGGGATGGTCCTATGATGTATGTCTCGCTTAATACTTCTTTAAAATGTCTTATGCATGGAATAATACAGCACACAGGTATTGAAATATTTTGTGGTAGACGCTGTTTTAACAGTAAAATGTGTGGTATGTCTATCATTTGTGTGTTCCATCTCCTTTTCTGGTGGACACACGCGCGCACTCACTAACGCACACACAAAACGCTTGCTCGTGCACGTCCGTGAACCAATGATAAACTACATCCACTCAGCCAGAACACACAGAAAATGACGTCATTTTCTACAGATACGTTCACGCAAATGACACCCTCTTTTAAAGCGACGAAGGCGATACTTTTGTCAAACCATTAATTTATATATAAAATAATGCAATCACACAGAACACCGCCTCGTGGCTCTAGAAATCAATATCCCCTCATCAGTTGCTGAGTATCACCCTCCACCTTGTTAACACTTAAACCACTCTTTTTCAACGAGAGCGAATAGGGAGTGATATTGACAGCAAATATTGAACGAGGTAATAACAATATACCAAGTTAAACCGAAAGCGCCATGTTTCTGATCAGCCAAGGGGAACATCGGCTCAACTAGCCCCCCCCCCCTCCCCCACCAACTCCTAGTTTTCTCTTCCCACCCCGCCCTGAACTGTGAGTAAGAGTTAGTCATGTTTAATCAAACCTGTAGGGGTGCTGGTCTGCAGGCTTCACAAAAAGGTGAGGACCATCATTTTCAAACAAGAACGTAACGTGTATGTTTTCATCATCTTCTCCTGGGACTCGCTGACGTCACTGGGGCGCCACAGACAGAACTGTTCACCACATACCCCCAGGTCTGAAGGTTGTGTGTCAGACCTCTGTATGTTTTGATAAAAAAATTAAAAGATGGAGAGATCTGGCCTCCCATGGAACACGGAGATGGCTGTTTCAGGCACAGGTGCACGATGAACTGTTTGAAAAAGGTGTTTGAAAAATCGATGTATCAGAAAAACATCATCAGTGGTTATAAACGAAAGCTGCGATTTTTCATTGTAAAAAATGGAAATACATATGCAAGGAAAACACCTGTAGTAAGAAGGTAATTGTGATAATTACGCTGGTTGCACACACCGCTTTTTGCCGAAAAATTCAACATTCACCATGGCCGCAGGAAGAAAAAATTCCTGGGTGGTCGTCAACTTTTTATGAACTGTGTGAATGGTAGGAGGACTGGCCCCGCCCTGTGTGTCTGTAGTTAGGAACCCTGAAATTGGTTCTGCCAGTCCTGTGATATAGCCACATGAAAAAAGTCAATAAACTGGAGGACGGCATGTTTTAGAATAAACTGGGTGGTACCAAAGTGACCTGGCAGTAATTAAAAAGGATAAACTGATAAAAAACAAAAACAAAAAAAACCCCCAAACAAACAACAAAAAAACCCAAAAACAAACCCACACCATGATAAAGCAGTCAAATCTGTGGAAAACAAAACCTGAAGTGGTAAGAAGAGAAACAGTTTTCAGTCTCTTAACGGTGTTGTGTTGTCATCGAATACTGTAGGCAAAAATAGAAATGTTTTATTAGCTCGGATATGTGCTTTATTGTGCCAATATTAGCTATCTTGTACATGTTTTTTTTTTCTTTTTGATAGACTGCCTGTGTTTCTCTTTGTTCCGTGCTACCGTCTCATTGGTCATGCCCGGAACGAAGAGTGGGCGTGTTTACGATTGTAAGCTGAGAAAATTGTGTGTGTGCGTGCGTGTGCATGTGCGCGCGCACGCGTGTGTGAGTGGCCTTCCTCTGTGTGTGTGTGTGTGTGTGTGTGTGTGTGTGTGTGTGTGCAAAATATCTAAAAATGTGTGGCGTGTGTCTGGATCAGGTATGAACTCCTCTCTCTCTCTCTCTCTCTCTCTCTCTGTCTCTCTCTCTCTCTCTGTATCTCTTATTCCATGCTTTATCTTTTTATGCCCTTCTGCCTGTCATCTATCGTGTGTCTGTCTGTCTGCCTGAATAGCTGTCTCTCCCTCTGACTAGTTATCACGGACGTTATATTTCGATGTCTGTGTGCGCGTTTCTTTTCTTCTTCTTCGTCGTCGTCGTCTTCCCCTCTTCCTCCTCTACCATCATGCTTATGCCTTTATAATTTAGCACTGTGTAGTAAAGACCGTATTTAGGGCGAGGACTGGGTGAGAGACAAAAAAATAACAACAGCACACAAATGCTGACCTAAGATCCTTGAATTTTGAAAATAATTATTGGTGGTGTAAAATCAAAGAAAACAACGTTTCCAGTCCTGGACTGAAGAGGCGTTGGAAGGCCACAGTAGTCTGTTGGAGGTGAGTTCAACTCAATGACTGGAAATCGCAGTTCAGTTCACTGAGCAGTTCAGCTCTCTCAACATCAGGTCATTGAGCTGAACTGCAATTTCCAGACATTCAGTTAAACTCAACTCCAACAGACTACTGTGGCCTGCCGACACCTTCATTCGAGAAAGAGTCAGACTCGAAACTTTGTTTTATCTTCATGTCAAGGTACCTTTGGGTTTACACCACCTATTATTAACTTCGTTTTAAAAGGCCCCGCCCTGTCTTGCCCTGCCCTGTCCCGTCCCGCGTTGCCCTGCCCTGCTCTACCCTGCCCCGTCACGCCCTGACCTGCCCTGCCCCGTCCCGTCTTGCCCTGCCCTGCCCTGTCCCGTCTTGCCCTGCCCTGCCCCGTCACGCCCTGACCTGCCCTGCCCCGTCCCGTCGTGCCCTGCCCTGTCCCGTCCCGTCTTGCCCTGCCCTGTCCCGTCCCGTCTTGCCCTGCCCCGTCCCGCCTCGCCCCGCCCTGCCCTGCCCTGCCCTGTCCCGTCCCGTCCCGTCTTGCCCTGCCCTGCCCTGCCCCGTCCCGTCCCGTCCCGTCTTGCCCTGCCCTGCCCTGCCCCGTCCCGTCTTGCCCTGTCCTGCCCTGCCCTGCCCCGTCCCGTCTTGCCCTGTCCTGCCCTGCCCTGTCCCGTCACGCCCTGACCTGCCCCGTCCCGTCTTGCCCTGTCCTGCCCTGCCCCGTCCCGTCGTGCCCTGCCCTGCCCCGTCCCGTCTTGCCCTGCCCTGCCCTGCCCCGTCCCGTCTTGCCCTGCCCTGCCCTGCCCCGTCCCGCCCCGCCCTGTCCTGCCCCGTGTGGTATCTCACCTATAAGTCTGAACCTGCGGGCCTGCTGGTCCAGGTCCCTCCTCCTCTGGGAGGCCCTTCTGGAGGCGTTCAGCAGCCCCGCGGGGTTGGCGACGATGTACTCGGACAGGAAGGACGTGCCGGGGGACACGATGTACGTCACCGTCGTCGTCTGCTGCACCTGCAACAACCGTTAGGTAAAAAAAAAAAAGAGTAAACCCTCGACTGGTAAGCCTCGGTGAAAAGAGATGAATGCGGCCACCATCACCGCCACCTTTACCACCATCACCGCCACCTTTACCACCACCTTTACCACCATCACCGCCACCTTTACCACCATCACCGCCACCTTTACCACCACCTTTACCACCATCACCGCCACCTTTACCACCATCACCGCCACCTTTACCACCACCTTCACCACCATCACCGCCACCTTTACCACCATCACCGCCACCTTTACCGCCATCACCATCACCTTTACCACCATCACCACCACCTTTACCACCATCGCCACCACCTTTACCACCATCACCACCTTTACCACCACCTCCACCATCACCGCCACCTTTACCACCATCACCGCCGCCTTTACCACCATCACCACCACCACCACCACCACCACTGCCTTACCACCACCACCACCACCGTTGCCACCATCACCACCACAACCTGTACCACGTTCCCCTTTATCACCATCACTACTGCCTTACCATCAATTATCACCACCTTTACCATCATTACCATTACCTTTACCACCTTCACCACCATCACCACTACCTTTACCACCTTCACTACCTCCTTCACCACCTCCTTCACCATCATTACCATTACCTTCACCATCACCATTACCTTTACCACCGTCACCATTGCTTTAACCAGTGCGTGCAAACACAGTCCGCCCACCCATTTACTCCCCAGTCGCCCCATTACTCTGTTTTTTCAACAAACACAGACATGGCAACAGTGTCAGGTCTGCACCAACCACCCACCACGTCAGCTGGCTGAGGTTCAACAACAGGGAGTGGAAGGTTCAACACTGGGCGCTTTGTCTGTCTGTCTGTCTGTCTGTCTGTCCGTCCTCTTCCAGTCTCTTGTGTCCAGCAACACGCATTTCACACGCACGCACACAGACACACATGCATGCACGCATGCAAACACACACACACACCCACTCGCCCGCACGCACGCACGCAACACAAAATCACACACACATACAGAGATCGAAGCAGACCTATATACACCTGAGTGGTTTACCTGTATGATGACCATGCTGGTCACGTGACGAAGGTCACTCTGACTGTGAGAGAGGTTGGTCTGGGTGTAGCACCACGCCACTCCAGTGGTCACCAGCACCAGCTGAGCCACCGTGAAGCCCACCTTGGTGTGCGCTGTGCGGCCCTGACAGAGCATCTGGACACGTGGAAACCGTGATTGACTTACAGTGTGATAGTGATTACTACTGTTGTTGTTTTGGCCTTTCAGTGTGGATGTATTTACTTTTTCATCCCTTTTTTTCCCCTAGACTAATTTATAGATTTTCTTTAAGAGAATAAAATGCAATCCGGCTAATACGTGCTTATTTCATTTCTCTCAAAAAAAAAAAAAAAAATCGATTTCGAAAAACAAAAAGAAAACAAAACAAAAAAACAACAAAAAAACATTCTGCTACTGCTACAACTACCACTACCACCACCATAACCACTACTACCACTACTTCTGCTTATGATGCTAACAGAAACTGGTATTTATATAGCGCTCTACCTCCTCTGCACAGGGGAAAAGGGGTTAGAAATATATGTAACACCCAGCATAATCAGTATAATCAAGAAAAATGGATTATCTCTGTGTGTGTGTGTGTGTGTGTGTGTGTGTGTGTGTGTGTTTCTCTCTTGGTGTGAAACAAAAGAAGTGATAAAAAAAAATTGTTTCTGTAGGGAGATGGTTCCCCTTCTCTGTATGACTGATTACGTACAAAGAAAGTACTAACTGAAGGAAAAATCCGACACAGCACTGACAATTGAAATATGGACATAAAAAAGTTGCAAAAAAAGGGAATTCCTGTTCACTATTTTCATGACTCAGAGAAGGAAGGCGGGGCCCAACCCTCTCCAACCACCCAACAAGCAGAGAATCATTCACAGTGAATACCTGTGAAAGAGATTCGTTGGTTCTTCATATTCACAGTAGGTGAATGTTCATTGCATCAGAAGATCCAACAACTTTATTTCATGCATGGGCCGCACAATGAGAACATGCTCATATTGATTGAGGACAGTATCCCTCAACATACTAACTGAGGACAGTATCCCTCAACACAGAACATGCTCATATTGACTGCTGAAGACAGTATCCCTCAACACAGAACATGCTCATATTGATTGAGGACAGTATCCCTCAACACAGAACATGCTGATGTTGACTGCTGAAGACACTATCCCTCAACACAGAACATGCTCATAATGACTGAGGACAGTATCCCTCAACACAGTTTAATGTCCCTCAAAAGATTAAAGGTATTTATTTGAGTTACATCAGCGCGACAGAGCTGATCAACAACACGTCAGTACCAGATAAACACATAAATTCCATATGTCCCCCTCTTACACACACACACACACACACACACACACACACACACACAAAGAGGACAAGAAAAAATATTTACCTTCCCGAAGATTGGTATCGACATCCAGCTAGTCGAAACAAACGCCTGCCCCAAACTTAAAGCGGTCCCTCCGGAACCCCCAGCGTCCTGTCCGGCGCACAGACTCTGGCGTTGTGCAGCAGCAGCAGGGGACAGTTTGTGTGATCAGACCCACCAACACCCCGGGTAATGCGCCTATTTTAAGGTTGTTTGGCCACTGACATAATCCACGTAACTCTTACACGGGTGGGCTTTTGTTTGATGACTGACTTACCCCCCCTCCCCTCTGTTGACAAACGTGACCAGACTGGCCAAACACGGCTCATCCCGTCTGTTCGAAAACTGCGTTGAAATGGTTCCGGCTGTGGGAAAATTTAGATAAAAAACCGAGAGAAACAAAGTGAAAAAGTCGCGCGTACGTGTTATGTCGCAGTGAGACCAGAAAGTGTGGACATTGATTCGTCCATGTCGTGTAGATGTCTCACGTGTAAATGGACCCCACAGGTCTGCCTCTCTTAAAGGGGCAGCCTGTTGCCCGTATGTGGAGCCATTTTCAATTCCAGCATCGCACAAGTCCCAGCCACTGGGACCACGGTTTTTTTCGTTGAAGCCAATGGTCCCCAAAGGCCTGAAGAGGCGGTCAGCAGTCCACAGCTGGATCAGTCAGTGACTGGCATTCTCACATCAACGTCCCCTCCACCTGGGTCTGCAGATGGTCCACCTGGGTCTGCAGATGGTCCACCTGGGTCTGCAGATGGTCCACCTTGGTCTGCAGATGGTCATTTGCGGCCCGTCACAGACAGGCAGGCTTCAGACATGTCGCCATTCCAGGCTGAATTCCCTGTATCCAGTTTCCATCCTATGTCCAGGTTCGAAATACGTTCTCGGTACGGTTTGTATCCGAAACCTGCCCGTAATATTGACGGCGTGTTGGTGAGAAAATTAATAGTGAAGTTCGGTTTGAATGAAATCCCACAAACCTCCCAATCAGAATCGAATTTATTCATGTGGTTGTTTTGCTTGGCATGTACGTTTCACATTAAAAGCATCGAACAATGGCGATTCGACAAATAATTTATCAGTAAGTGGTATCAGCGAAATTAAAAAACAACAACAAACAAACAAATCTGTTTTGAGACTAAGTCCCAGCTAACGCATTTCTGTTAAAAACACTGTCGTTTTGAAACCGCCTCTTTTCTTTTTGTTTCTCTCGAACAATCGGTTCCTTTCTGCAGAAATTTCCTCTTGGTCAAAACAGACTACCCCCCTTTCCTGAACAAACAGCACTCGCTGCAGAACAAATTGTCTCCTTCCATAACACGCCATCATGCTGAAAGCAATTAACATTTTTTCAGAACTGATATATATATATATATATATATATATATATATATATATATATTAATAACAAGATACTCTCTAAACAAACACCATCCTCCACTTTTTGAACATGTTCGTCCTTTAACTAAGTTGCCATAGATAACCGGTTAAAAATAAATCTTCCTTCTTAACGTTAGAGCGAAACGAAGGTTTTTGGTAAACTCGTCCTTCGTAACTAAAGAGCCAAACTCTTGGTAAACTCTTTCTTCCTTCAAAACTATAGAGCCAAAGACTATTGGTAAATTCTTTCTTCCTTAACTGAATAGCCAGTGGCTATTGGTAAACTCTTTCTCCTTTCTTAGCTAAAGAGCCAGATGTTATTGGTAAACTCTTCCTCCCTTAACTAAACAGCTTGAGGTTACTGGTAAACTCTTCCTCCCTTAACTAAACAGCTTGAGGTTACTGGTAAACTCTTTCTTCCTAACTAAAGAGCCAAAAGGTATTGGTAAACGTTTCCTTCCTTCAATAAACTGAAAGGTTGCTGGTAAACTCTTTCTTCCTAACTAAAGAGCCAAGGGTGATTGAAAAAACAACAAACTTATATCATTCTCACTGTATCTCTGTCTCTTTTCATTCCGAAACCAAACAGCCAAAGGTTATTCTGTGTGTGTGTGTGTGTGTGTGTGTGTTTGGTTGGTTGGGTGTGTGTGTGTGTGTGTGTGTGTGTGTGTGTGTGTGTGTGTGCTCTCTCCCTCGCTGTCTCTGCATTGTCTTCTCTCTTGGTCGCTGCCTCTGTCTCTATCTGTACGTCTCACTCTGCCTTTCTCTCTCTTCCTCTGTCTGTCTGTGCCCCCCCCCCCCCCCACACCTTTCTCTCTTTCCATGTCCGCATGGCCCCACTCTTCCGTCCCCAAGCGTTCCCCCTCACCCCCCCCCTCCACGTTCCCCCTCACCCCCCCCCTCCACGTTCCCCCTCCCCCTCACCATAAACCTCTCAGTGAGCTCACCCACAACCGGATCCACTGCAACCTCTGAACTACGTCATCCTCTCTCGCCCCCCCCCACCCCCCGACCCCCCACCCCTGTTCTCCCTCCCCGTGAAGTAATGGCATTAGCACATTTACCCCATCCCTTTCTATCACGGCGGCTGATCAGGTTAACGGCATCCCTTGCCCACTCCCCTCCAACACCCCCTCCCTTCCAACACCCCACCCTTCCCCTCCAACACCCCCTCCCTTCCAACACCCCCCTCCCTTCCAACACCCCACCCCTCCCCTTCAACACCCCACCCCCCCTCCTCCTTACCTTCCTGCCGGGGAACTAAACTTTCATCACAGCTAGCAGTTTGTTGCACGTGCAAGTCCGGAGACTTTTAAAAATATGTAACGTGTTGATAGCTGGACGTTTGTTGTTGTTGAAAAAAAAAAGTTACATAATATGAAGAACAAATTGCACATTCAACTTACGACACATTGCTAACATACACCAAGGATGAAAAATGGAAAAGAAAAAAAAAATCAAAAAAAAAAAAAAAAAAAAAAAAAAAGTAAGCAACAAAAAACCCACAGTATAACAGACTATTGTTGCACCAGAAACTAGTCACAGCATGTAATGGATGTACATATACATATAATGTGATTGATAACCTGTATATGTGTCCTGTTAGTGGAACGCACCACTCTCTCTCTCTTCACCACTGGCTTAATATAAAAGTGAAAAACAAAAGCTGAGACCCATTGACAGACTGGATACTGATACATACATACATACATAATTAAGAAAAATGAATACAACACACGTGATATGTCTTTAATGTGATTGCTCTTTCTCGCTCTCGTTTCCCCTTTTGTGATGGCACACATGCAAAGTTTGTTAGCTGTCTATGTGGTTAGACAGAGAGGAGGAATTCATCTGTCAAGAAGTCCAGAGTATGGATGACACTTTGTGTGCAGTTCTGCTTGCTTCATATCTAAGTTATATTCTTTTTTTTTCATTTAATTTTAACTCCCATAAGAGCCCATTGACGTTAGGTTTAATTTCATTTATTCGTCATTTTGTACCCATGGAAGTTTCTAAGTAGCACTATTTATTCTAGTACATCATCCATTTTTGTTTCTACATCCGTACAAATAGTACTGATCCAACGTTAAAAGATAATGTAACGATGACAACAGATGGAAGTTTAAATTTCATGTTGGTGCATACTGTAACCAAGGAAGTTGGGAGAGTGGCAAAGTAAAAAAGTGTTTGCGAGAGCGCATGTATATATCGTGTGTGTGTTTACGAGGCGCATCTGTCTACCATGCACTTGAGTGCCACACACACACACACACACACACACACACACAATCGAATCGAGGGAGGAGGGCGTATTAACTTATGTTACACAAAAATAAATTCCAAACACGTGAAGCAATTGTTTTCCCCACCAAATCACAAGAACACAATATCCTCAATAAACACACCCCCATCAGTGCAAAAGCCATCATCTCAGCATCCTTTGATCAGCGGCAGCAACAACCTTTCCCTTCTCTCCCTTCTATTCTTCTGTTGACCTGTCTGTGGACAAGCCACACTTTATCTCGTGCTTAGACCGACACGAGCTTGCTTGGATGACAGTGTCCAGAACTGGTGTGGGAAGCTGTGGCGACATTGGTTGACGAAAGCACGAGATGCAGTGCACGTCTCCTTCGCTTTGGTATCCGATGGCGTTTCGAGTTATTGGAGATGGTGAATGCACATAAGTGGAAACGGAATACTTGTTTAGGACAACTGTCTTTGTCTCTCTGTCTCTATCTCTGTCCGTCTGTCTGTCTCGGTCTCTCTTTTTGTCCCACTCCGACTCCAGCCGAGGGCAGTTTGCTGTAGATTGTTGACTGGTCTTTTTCCGTGCGTTTATGGTTCTCGGCAAGAGGCGTGACACTGTTGTCTTGTCACCGATATGTGACTAACGATGGTCAGTGACGGTTTTCTTTCTTCTTTTTTCTTCTTTTTTTTCGGTTGAAAACTGTACAATATTTCAGAGGAGTTCTGTTTATGTCGCTGTATGTTGATGCAGCTATGAACAGAATTTGACACACGCATAACTTGGGAACAATAATGATATCAGAATATCACATCACTGAGAACTTACCATTCCTGTTCAGAACTTTGATGAGAGGTTCACTGAGGCCCGATTTCCGTTTGCTTTTCGTTGACGGCTATATGAAATGTCTAAATCTGTCGGATCTTGGATGTTGTTATCTTGACCTTGTTTCGAGGGCGCAAGGTCAAAGAAGGCTTATAAAAGTTTATTTCTTTCACATTGAGTGATCAAGTGGACTGCATATACAGATAAAAAACACATCGCTAAACAACGTGGATGAATGTCAGTGTATGACAAGCAGTAAACTGGTTTAGTTTATCGCTAAAACAACGTGGATGATCTGTCCGTTCTTACCGGCGATGATTTTTCAAAGCTTTTGACTCGAGTTGGGTGCGATGTTGAAAACAGAATGCAAATCATCACGTTTGTTGAAAACAGAATGCAAATCATCAAGTTTGTTGAAAACAGAATGCAAATCATCAAGTTTGTTGAAAACAGAATGCAAATCATCAAGTTTGTTGAAAACAGAATGCAAATCATCAAGTTTGTTGAAAACAGAATGCAAATCATCAAGTTTGTTGAAAACAGAATGCAAATCATCAAGTTTGTTGAAAACAGACAGAATGCAAATCATCAAGTTTGTTGAAAACAGAATGCAAATCATCAAGTTTGTTGAAAACAGAATGCAAATCATCAAGTTTGTTGAAAACAGAATGCAAATCATCAAGTTTGTTGAAAACAGAATGCAAATCATCAAGTTTGTTGAAAACAGAATGCAAATCATCAAGTTTGTTGAAAACAGATTGTTAATCATCAAGTTTGTTGAAAACAGAATGCAAATCATCAAGTTTGTTGAAAACAGATTGTTAATCATCAAGTTTGTTGAAAACAGATTGCTAATCATCAAGTTTGTTGAAAACAGAATGCAAATCATCAAGTGTGTTGAAAACAGATTGTTAAGTCTTAAGTTCCACCAGAAAGAACCAGTATGTCCAAGTGAACTGCAGTATGCAGCGTCTGACTCATTCATTTTTTGTGGATCGATTCTAATACTACACTAACTCCACTGACTGTTCAATAGATATTTCGTGAACACGTTTTCTTCGATCTGTACATATTTGTCTTTTTTTCCCTTTTTTTTCTTTTTGTATCGTCTGAAGTTGTACCATCGGCCTTAGAATTTCCAAACTGTTGTTGTCGTAGAAATCTTTTTGTTGAAATATATTTCAAGAATTATTATTGACGACGTGTCCTCACTGTCTATCTGTCAGTCTGTTTTTCTGTTTCTCTTTTTTCTCTTCTACCCTCACTTCATTTTTCATTTTATCCCCAGCATGTTTCTGCGTAAAACAGATTGTATGGCACTGTATTTTAGTTTACAGTGCAAATTTGTTAGTTAAAGTGTGTACATTATAGAGGCATATTTATTCAAGCAACGGTACTGTCATTTGCCCGGCACGCTATTTATTAAAAAAAATATTTATAGTTTAGTGTCGGTTTAAGTTTCATGGAGGTATCAAAGCGTGCGGACTGATCCATATACGCTACGTCAAATCTGCTTAAGAAAAAAAAGTTAAGTTTGAGTGTGAAGTTAGTTATTCGATATTTTATGATACGTCTCGGTACAGCACCATGATTATTACGGACAAGATTCTCTGCAGCCCGAAATAGACGGGTGACAGGCCAGTTGAAGGCCCCCCTGGCCTTTCCCACACTGAGCTGTACATACACATGTAGCAGCAGGCAAGGCCTATTTTCCTGCTCGCTGGAGCGCGCAAAATGGAGAGACCAGAGGGCTAATATGCCTCATAATGCGCATCTTAATCCGCCGCCCAACCCTTCCCCGCTCTCTCCGGGGTCTGTCGGGAAGGCGCGAGCAGCAGCGCCCCCTATAGACTTGTCACTTGTTGTGAAGGTCTCTGTCCGTCTTCTCCCTTCCTTCCTTCCGTCGCTGATTGCAGGGGCTTCCTGTTTCTGGTCTTGGACGGTCAGAACCCAGGCTGAAGTTTGGAGGCTGTGACGAGGGGAGCTTTTTTCAGGTACATGTCTTTTGGTTTTGTGTTGAAGGGGATTTTTCTGCTTTTTTTTTAAATTGCATTTTGTAATTTGTTGGTGCTTTCTTCTGTGTTTCCTTGTTTTCACTTTCCCCCGGAATTTCACACCAAAAAATCTCTTTAAAAAGAATTAGTCTTTTTGTTGTTCTTGTTCTTCATTTTGTTCCTCCTCTCTGTGTTGTTTTGAATCATAATTTTTCTCTTTCTTCCTTATATCCTCTCTGTGGCTGCCTTTACCTCTACACTCCATCTCGTTCACTACGATCGGCTTCGGATCCACTCTGTTTACACATACCCAGATTCAAACACTCGACTGTTGGCCACCGTTCTTTCTCTGTCTCTGGACCTTGCAATTGGAATGAACTTCCTCTTTCGCTTCGTCAAGTCTCCACACTCAGCTCTTTCAAGTCTGGCCTTAAAACCCACCTCTTCCCAAAATAGCGCCCCCCCCCCCCCCCCCCCCCTTGCCTGCCTCTTCCTTGTCTTTAGTTTCTACAGTTTTAGAGTTATGCGTGCGTGTGAATGACTGGTGCGAAAGAGCTTTGATATGTCTCTGTACAGGATTCAGCGCTATATAAATACCATTATTATTATTATTATTATATCCCCTTTCCTCTTCCTTCCGTCCTCTACCCGGCTTTCTGTCGGTCATGTTATCCCAGTTATACGAAATTTCTGCTTTGAAAAATACATTTTCTTCCCTCACTTTCATTTGATCCTTTCTGTTTTCTGTTTCTGTCTCTTGATTTAAAAAAAATTCTGTCTAGCCTTGTATATTATTTTCATGTATTTTTTTTAAATGTATATTTTTCATGTATGTTGTTTCGTGTATATTTTTTCACGTATGTTTTTTCGTGTACTTTTTCATGCATATTTTTTCATCTATGTTTTTTCATGTATTTATTATTTTTTCGTGTATATTTTTCATCTATGTTTTTTCATGTATTTATTATTTTTTCATCTACATTTTTCATGTATATTCCCCCCCCCCCACCCCCTCATGTTTTTTTTTTTCATGTATATTTTTTCGTGAGTGTTTTTTTATTGTGTTTTTTTTCATGCATGTTTTTCATGTTTTTTTTCTTTCATGTATATATTTTCATGTATATAATTATTTCACGTTGTTATTTTCTTGTCTTATCTCCATTCCTTTTCTTCTGAATGACTTTTTTTTCGTTTTTCATTTTCTGGTTCTTATTCATTTTGTCGCCCCATTTCTGTTTATCAATTTCCCGAAGTTTTCATTATTTAGTTGTCTGAATGTGTTTTGGGGTTGAAGATGTCAGCAGAACTCAGGACAGTCAACTCTGGAAAAAAAGGAAGAAAAAAAAAAAGTTGCTAAACGTTTTGACTGACACTGTGACAGATATTGAGTCAAACGTTTAAAAATGTCTTAATGATATCCCAGCATTTTCCTGTTTCATTCCCCTCATGAAAAAGAGTGCATGCGTGATCATTCCATATTCCTTATAGATGATTGATGTGTTTATGGATGATCATAAAGAAATCATTTAAATCCATAATAATGTGAATGGAATGGATAATTTGAATAATGGGTCCAGACTTGTCCTTCAGTCATAATGACATGAACACGTTTCCAATCAACACAAATAGAAGATGGGAATGAGGATAAAACTTTGCACAAATAAAGCTATCAAGTCATGGGTTTTGCGAGAAGAGTTAATAATGTCTTTTTTCTCCATTCTGACCATTCACCCGCAGCACCCATTAAAGGTAAAAATTTAACTACAGTCTTTCTTTTTCCTTGTTGAACGAGCCCTCCCCCCTCTCCCCCCACAACGCCCCCCCCCGCCCCCCCACGCGTCCCCCTAAAAACAAACAAACAAAAAACCAAAACATAAAACAACAACAACAACAAACAAAATAAGCGCAAGTTTGAATGTTTCGGAATCTGTGGTTTGATTGTTTTTCAAATCAAGAATAGACCTGCCGACTACACGTTACAACATTTGAAATGATGCCGGAAGTGTAATGAATTGAATAAAACTTGGCAACTTTCATTCTCATTTGTTGATGTAATCGCACTTGACCTAGTTATTCTCATTGTGTGTTTTATTTATCTATTTATTTATCATACGTCATTATTTATCTTTAAGACGAACGACAACGAGGTGAATCTCTTCAGTGTTGGGCTTATGTCGGCTTGGGCTATTTAACAGGAGGTTTTGGGTTACGGGGAGTATTGCTTGACCGGTCAGTTCTGTCACGCAAACAAGCAATACACAAGCCCGCCTTTCTGAAAGGAAAAAAAACAAACACAAATGGCTATCGATTGCCGACAGTTTGAAGTACATTTACGAAATTCGTCCAGAAACATTTGCAAAGGAAGCGTAGGTCTCGGTCCCTGCCCAGCACTGTACAGTTCGCGCAGTTTGTTCCTGCCTGCTGCCTGCTAAGGGTTAAGATGAGCGCATAAGGCCTTCTCTTGCAACATACGTTAATGGACGCCTGTCGGAGAAAGGCTGCTAGCGGCCCATTAGCGCCGTGACGGGCCCTAACCAGTCGTGACGGCTGCCAGTGTTGTTGTTGTTGTCTCCCCTCTGTATTGTTCCCGGTAGACAGACACAAGGGGGCGCACGCGTCAGCCTCCGCACGTGCAGACCGTAGAAGGTGGTGACAACCCCCTCACTCCCCCCTATCCCCCCACCCCCACAACCTTCCTCCGCCGGACTGCCCAGAGTAACGAGGGCTGTGAAAAAAGTGGGGGACGAGGGAGGGAGAGAGAGGTGAGGGGAAGAGGGATCAGCTGAGATCAATGGTCAAGCCCTGTGTACTATCATTGTTATCTTCTGTCTCTGTTTTTAAGGGTTTCCGTTTGTGTAAGCAATGAAAAGTGAACGATAAAAAAAGTAAACGAAAAAAAGAATCAACATATGTTGTAGTGTTTATGAAAACCGAGTCAAGATCTGTTATGTCATTCATGAAAACTGAATGAAGATCCGTTATAGCGTTGCGGAAAAACTGAATGAAGATCCGTTATAGCGTTGCCGAAAAACTGAATGAAGATCCGTTATAGCGTTGCCAAAAAACTGAATGAAGATCCGTTATAGCGTTGCCGAAAAACTGAATGAAGATCCGTTACAGCGTTGCCAAAAAACTGAATGAAGATCCGTTATAGCGTTGCCGAAAAACTGAATGAAGATCCGTTATAGCGTTGCCAAAAAACTGAATGAAGATCCGTTATAGCGTTGCCGAAAAACTGAATGAAGATCCGTTATAGCGTTGCCGAAAAACTGAATGAAGATCCGTTATAGCGTTGCCGAAAAACTGAATGAAGATCCGTTATAGCGTTGCCGAAAAACTGAATGAAGATCCGTTATAGCGTTGCGGAAAAACTGAGTATTTCTGTTCTATCATTCCTGGAATTCTGAGTTCAGGTATGTCAGAACATTAAAACCTTTCTGAAAAAACTGAGTCACTGTATGTTAGAGTGGCTCTGAAAAACTGGGTCACTGTATGTTAGAGTGGTCCTGAAAACTGAGTCACTGTATGTTGTAGCATTCCTGAAAACTGAGTCAAAATTGTTAGAGCAATTCTAAAAAATGAGTCAACGTAGATTGTAGCGTTCTTGAAACACACACACCCCAAAAAAATCCTTATTAAGTTTGTTGCATTATTCACCCCCAGTTAAAAAGAACAACAACAACACATAACAAAAACAAAACAAACAAACAAAAAAAACAACAACAACCACCCCCCCTACGCCCCCCCCCAACCCCCCCTCTCCCCCCAAAAAGAAAAGAACAAACAATACAAAAATCAAACAAAACAAAAACAAACAAAAGAAAACAACCACCCAACAACAAAGAAACAAAAAACCCCACCAAAAACAACAACAACAAAAAACAAAAACAAAACCCAAACAACAACAACAACAAAACAAAACAAAAAACACAACAAAAACAAAATCCCAAAGTAGATTGTAGCGTTCCTGAAGACTTGAGTCGAGATTTGTTATTGCATTCCAGAAAAAAAGAATTTCCAAAAATGTGAAGAGTCGGCACCAATAAATGGTAAGTGCGCCCAAACTGGTATCCACTGCAGCTGTTTTGAGAGAGCGTGTCCACTTTCCTCAAGGGGGCATCGTCCTGCACGGACAGTCCACAGATTGACAGACACAACAGAGAAAGGCAGAATGCGCCCTACACCACATCCACCAACTTTCGCCGTCCTCGTGTAGAGAAAGGTCACAGACTGACAGACAGACTCGTGACGTCTGATCGTAAACTTTACGCGTTTTGTCTTCATGTGTGTGTGTGAGGGTTGAGGAGGAGAGAAGAAGTGCTAATGGCTTTATTAGATACTGCCGACCCCCCCCCCCCCTCCCCTGGTCCCCCTCCCCCCACGCCCCATGCTCTTCAGCTGTGTGGTTGGTTGCCCGCGGCATCTCTCATTGTCATTAACTTCACCCCGCTTAATGCAGTCTCCTTCACCGCCACCCCCACACCCCTCCTACCTCCAGCCCCAACACTTACCTGCTTCCGTTTCTCTGCTGATGCTGGACTCAAGACGGTCCCCCTTCCCCTTGACGTTCTTCCGACAGCTGGGTCCGCCCTTCCCCTCTTCCACCCCTCCTCACCCCCCTCCACTCCCCACTTCCCTGTCACCTGTGGAAGGAAGGCAGGAACGCCAACGCCGGCTGAAGTGCCGAGCCGTCCACCGAGGGCACAAAACCAACGGTGGCCGAAGGAATGAGCAAAGAGTTCATCCGTCAGGAGACCGGTACCACGGGTGGTTGTGTGCTGCTGTTCACAGACGGCGAGATGTCGCTGACTGCAGATTGAGAAATAAGCTGGCAAGAAGGAGAAGGGAAAATAAGAGACAGGAAGGAGGAGGAAGAAGAAGCAACAGCAGCAGCAGAGGCTACCGCTATCAACGCTGTGTGTGACAATGACCATATTTTGGAAGGATTTCCTGAGGGTTGTCTTGGCTGGGGAGTGAGACAAAGATATGGATTGTTGAGTCGAGTGAATACTGGAAAAAAAAGCACATTTGTATGTACGTATGTATAAGCGTACTTGGAGGATACTGTGCTCTTCCATCCTGTCCTGTTTGGCTTTCTCCTGATATTTACTGTCGACTCTGTCCTGTCCTGTCCTGTCAGGTGCTGTCCCACTCTGTGCTCAACTCTATTGTTCGGTCGTGTCTTATAATTTCTTTTCATTTAGTTTTTATTTTATTTTATTTTGTTTGTTTTTTTCTTCTAACTCCAGCAAGAGCTCATCAATAACAGACCCACTCTTTATTTCCAGTTCAGGATTATTTTTTTTTATATGAATGTTATCTTCCGAACTTACAAAGTTGTTAGGCCCATACCCTTTCTTTCATCCTCGGTTTCAGTTTCAAGGAAGTGTCAAAGCGTGGAGAGTGATCCATATACGCCACACCCAGCCTGATTGAGGAAACAAAAAACTGAAAACAACAACAACAACAACAACACACACACACACACACACACACACACACACACACACACACACACAAAGAGCAGATTCCTGACCTACACACAGACCCAGTGATTGTCAGGCCTTGAGAGCCTGCCCCGGGTTTGTGTAACACATTAACATCAAATGGAGAAAAAAAAAATAAAGAAAAAAAAAGAAAGAAGTAAAAACATTAAACTCACTAGGGACGGCCAGTCATCTCCCTTTCCTTCCCCTACAGAAACCCCGTCTGATGTCCAGAGGCTGTCTGAAGGGTCCAACCGATAGCTTTAGTCGATAGAATAATGGTAATAGTATACTAAATTGTACTTATATGGTGCAAACTCCCCAAAGATGGGCTCAAAGCGCATCAAGAAGAGCGGTATTCTTTGTCTTCGTCCATCTCTTCAAAATGAGAAACTCCGCTTGTCACATGTTAATGATGCCAGCACGGTGAACAGATGTCACTGTCTCTTTTTGTGTCCTTCGTACAGAAAGAGTTAGAATAAATGAATGAAATCTGAAACTGACTCTAAAGGCTCTGCCCAACGCGTAGGTTTATGCTTAGGTCAGCCGTCTTCTGTGTGTGTGTGTGTGTGTGTGTGACTGTACCTTTCAACGTATGATTCAGCGAAGGAGAAGGAGTGTAGAGTGACGTGGCTGGCACCACCAACATGGCCGCCGCCGCTGTGAGCTGCGTGCAGTGGGTGCTGGAGTTACGTCACAAGGCGGAGGGCTCCACGCGCCTCGTGCTGTCCCTCGTCTTCCTCACCAACATGCTGGACAACCTGCTGCTCACCGCTGTCGGTGAGTCACTGCACTCACCGTTCTGCTGGAGGGGTGTCGTAAAAAACCCAAACACCCAAAACACAGCAAACATGTTTGAAAAACAAACAAAAAACAAACACCAAAAAAACAACAGACATGTTTGAAAAACAAACAAAAAACAAAACACACACAAAAACACAACCACCTTAACAGTTCAGTTAAGTTTCTCAAGGAGGCGTCACTGCGTTCGGACAAATCCATATACGCTACACCACATCTGCCAAGCAGATGCCTGACCAGCAGAGGAACCCAGCGCGTTTAGTTCAGCCTTGAGAAGCACCACAACAGCAACTACTGGTTATGTTTATTGTTACGATGATGATGGTGGTGATGATGATCATATTGTGATGGAGTCATGTGGTTAAAAACAATACTGCAGCAACAACCACTGATAGTCATCTTTAATGATATAACGATGATGATGAAAGTATTGTAATGATAATGATCATCATCCATCATTACCTTTTAGATATGATATGGTGGGGATGTCGTTTCTCACCGCTTCCCGCCTTTCCCTTCAGCCCTGTTCTCCTCCAACCCCCTTCATCCCCACCCGCCCTCTTACATGCACGTTTACTCCTCCACATTGTTTTCCCAGTTTTCTTTTCCTACCTAAGTCACCATCACTTTGAACACCACCATTGCTCCACAAGTCAGTCACACGTGTGATTTGTTTTCTTGGCTTCCAGTTCCAATCATTCCCTCCATTCTCCTTCACCTCGACAAGAGGAGTACGAGGAGCAAGCCAATCGGACGATAGTGACATTAGCGCCGTCCAATGGCAGCACAGGAAACACGCTTGTCGACGAGAGCCTGGTGAAACACGCATTTTCATTGGCCGCCGTCGCCGACTCGGAAAACACGCGCGTGGGTTGGCTGTTGTCTTCCAAGGCCATCGTTCAGCTGATCGCCAACCCTTTTGTGGGCCCGCTGTGCAGCAGGTGTGTGTGTGTGTGTGTGTGTGTGTGTGTGTGTGTGTGTGTGTGTGTGTGTGATAGAGGATAGAGAGAGAGAACTCAAAATACTGTGTTAATGTGGGTAAAAGCTGCTTTTATGCAAGACCTCACTACAGTAAGCATGGAAAAAAAAAGAAAAAAGGGAGAAGTAGAAATACGAAGAAGAATAAGAGAGAGAGAGAGAGAGAGAGAGAGAGAGAGAACGAACGAACGAACGAAGTTTTTTTATTGAGGGAAGTGGAATAAGCATACATGTGCTTTTTTTCATCCAGCCCTCAGGGCAAATGGAAATTGAATATGAATCAAAACATCCACAAAGTAGCAAAGAGATGAAGAAATAAAGACATGACATTCACATTCACATTTAAACACGCACATCTACATAATAAACATGTACATTTACATAATCATGATACAAACATCATCATGTCATGAAGGAAAAAGATCAAACCATCCCCCCTAAAAAAACAAAAAACAAAAACAAAAAACAACAACAAAAAAACAGCCCCTCCCAAGCCTCCCCCCCCCCCCCCCGACAGGGCACTGATTGTGGTTGTATATCATTAAGTAGTGCGATAGCGGTTAGACATACAATTAAACTATATATGCGTATTCAATAAGATAAAGTCAAGTTAAGTAGGATTGTTGACATATTTGTCCATAAGGTGTGTATGGTAATGTTTTTTGAATTCTTGAATGCTTTTCTGAACATTAAGATTGGATGAAATATTGTTCCATAAACAGCCTCCTGAATAAATGAGACTGGATTTAAACAGATCTACTCTTGGAATGGGGATCTTAATCTTGTTAGTCTGGCGGACTAGCGTGGTGGGAAATCTATCTCTCAAAGATGGAGCATAATTAGACATGATTTTAAAAATAAAAACTGCTTTGTTGTATTCAAGTTTAAGCTTTAGGGGAAGAATATCTAAATGTCTGTAGTCGTCAACAGTCAGTGATGAAGATTTCAGAAGGATTAATTTAAGAGCTCGTCTATGCAGACTTAGTAAAGGTTTTAGTATATTATCGCTAGCTGAATCCCAGAGTGTTGACGCATAGTTAATATGTGATTCAATATAAGCAAAAAAGAATAATTTTCTACAATGCAAATCAAGAAAATGTTTAATTCTGGAAAGCTGATAAATCTTTTTGGATAGGGTTTTGCATAATGACATAATATGACTGGACCAAGATAAGTTGTTATCAATGGTGACTCCAAGAATTTTATGATTATCAACTTCTTCTATTGGATGACCATTAATGGAAAAGGGTGGAAGGTTGTGTGAAAAATTTTGGCGTTTCTGTCTGGTGGTGAGTATGAGACATTTCGTTTTTTTTGGATGGAGACGCATGTGATTTAAATTGGACCATCTAACTATACCATTAATGCTTTGTTGCAGAGCATAGTACACTTTGTCTATTGTAGTGTGATTTGTATGTATTGTTGTATCGTCTGCAAACATCTCACATAATGCATTAATAAATAGAGGCAAATCATTTATATAAACAGAAAACAATATTGGACCAAGAATTGAACCTTGAGGAACTCCGTAATAGATAGACTGTAAAGAGGATTGAGATTCATTCATAGATACAATTTGTCTTCTGTCTGATAGAAATGAAGATATGAGGTCAAGTGTATTTCCAGAAAAGCCATATAATTTTAGTTTTTTTCAAAAGAAGAGTGTGGTCTATCACATCGAATGCCTTCATAAAATCCACCATGAGAACACCAGTAATTTCATTATTGTTTATATTTGTGAGCCATTGTTCGACTAAGTTAGTGAGTGCTGTATGACAGGAGTGTTGGACCTGAAACCAGACTGATTTGGATGAAATAATTTGTAGTGATTGAAATGATTAAGGATATGTTTGTTAATGTGTTTTTCTAAAGGTTTTGACAATATTGATAAGATTGAAATTGGTCTGTAATTGGAAGGGTCTGTACGGTCTCCTGACTTAAAAATGGGTACTACTTTCGCGACTTTAAAAGATTTAGGAATTATCTTTTTTGTGATACATTGGTTATAGACATAAGTAAGTGTTTCGGCAATTATAGGAGCAGAGAGTTTTAATATCTTTCCATCTATACCATCAATACCTTTCGAACCTGTTTGCTTTAAGTGGGAAAGAGCATAGTAAACTTCATGTACATCCATAAGAGGGATATCAAGGTGTGATGAAATATTTTTAGTGTTACAAAAGGTTTCGAGAATATCAAGTGAATTAAGGGATGACATGTTTGTTCCTACTGTTGAGTTAGCTACATTACAAAAATGTGTATTTAGGTTATCTGCTATGTCGTTAGTTGTTGTGGATTGCGTGATATTATGTTTATTATTTAACTGATTTATGGCTTTCCAAATCAATTTATTATTGGATTTTGTGGAAATAAATTCTTGAAAATAATTCTTTTTTTCTGAACGTTTCAAAGCATTTACAAGATTACGTTGTTTTCTGAATTCATCTTTCTTACCTTCTGAGAGAGACGAGTCTCTTTCCTTAATCTTATCATCAATGGTTTTAGTCATCCACGGCTGTTTAGGATAGCTTTTGACACGTTTTGTTATGAATGGAGCATGTTTATCATATACATTAAGAAAATTGTGATACCAAACCTCCAGTGCTTCTTCAGGATTAGAGAACTGATAAACAGCTGACATATTAGAATGTATCAAGTTCAGTAGAAATATATCCTTATCAAATTGTCTAAAATCTCTATGGCAAACGGTTTTATGTCTATTTGCAGGAATTTTTACACCTCGTTTGGACCATGTGAAACATATAGGGGAATGGTCACTGCAGCCAAACGTTGGGGAACATACTTCTGTTATGGAGTTTGTAGATGAAGCGTATATATGATCTATAAGTGTTTTTGACGTTGCAGTAACTCTCGTAGGTATGTCAATTAACTGCGTTAGGTGAAATGATTCATAAAGTTTTGTCCAGTGTTTGTTTGATTTGAGTAAGTCAATATTAAAGTCACCTAATAGTATTATTTCACTTGAAGACAAAGAAGCTTCTTCCATCATCAACATAAACTTGTCTATCCAATCTACATGTTCAGCTGGATTTCTATAGATAAAGCCGAGAAGGATAGGTTTTGATTTCTTAAAGCGTATTTCGATCCATACAGATTCAACTTGATAATTTTCGAGTGATTCAATTCGTTTAAAGTTAATGTTTTGTTGAACATATACTACAAGGCCTGTTTCTCTAGAACATTTCGGATCATTACGAATAATACAATAGCCTGGTAGTAGTAAATCAGAGTCTTGTATATGGTCTGTTAGTCTTGATTCAGCAAATCCGAATATGTGAAACTGTTTTCCGGAGTTTGAAAGGACATGGGATACATCAGCGAGTTTGTTGATGATATGATTAATATTCAGAAAACCTACTTTAAAACCATCGGATATTGGCCAAGTGTTGAGTGTTTTAGTCATGGAACAGAAAAAGTGAATACAACAGTATCAAAGATGACTATTAATGTTATGATACAATGGTACAATGGAAAGGAGAAAAAAAGACACAAGTACACAGTGTGCAATATACTTAACCACTGATTAAACAACCTATCAAATAACAAGTCACATAAAATATAGTCGAATACACCAAGTAATTAGGTCATTATATATCCACGTTTACACCGTCATCAAATAAGAAGTCACATAGAATACAATTCAAATATAGCAAGTAATAAGGTCAATAATATTTACTGCGTCCGCACAACTCACGTAATTTGCGCTGAATATAGTTTTGGTCCGGCAAACTATGACAACCTCATGTGCATTACGATATCATGAGTGTGTCCGCAACACACACACACACACACACACACACACACACACACACACACACACACACACACGCGCGCGCGCATGAACGTTCACGAGAATGTGCACTTACCGCACCCACGCACTTGCTGCACGAGCGTGTGAACATTCGCAGAACTATACATATCACACGCATGATTCACATAACTGTACATGTATATTTGTATACCGGAATGCTATTAATATATAAATATATGAATATATTATATGTATATATGAATTTATATTTTAGTATAACAACACCCAGTTAGACAGATGATATTGATGAGAAATCAAATCAATCTATGTTGTTTATAGCCCTGCCGACCACTAAGGTCATAATCATCAGGGCTATGTTGATGAGAAAACTCACACAGGTGTACCATAATAGTGGGGGTGGAAGTGTTGTTGGAATGACAATATTTTTGATGCCATTTTAAATAGTTCGTCAGTGTATGTGTCATAATTCACAGGCATTGCAGGATTTCCCGTGTCTTGTCTCTGGGAGATGTTTGGACGGATATTAGCTCCATGGTTACTGTTGTATGAGGTGGTGATATTTTGATTTGGGTGATTGTAATATTGAAACTGATGAGGGTGTTTGGGAGGCATGGAAAACGGGGGTTCATCTCTTTGTGATTTTGGAATGAGAGGTGGAAAATGGTAAGATGATTGCATGGGTGGGGGTGCATGTTCTGATATCTGACCAACAGGACGACGCTCTTGGTTTTGTTTGAATGGTAAGGAGTTGTAGTATTCCCTAGAATTTGGTACTCTCTGGGGGTAGGACGGGGGTGAGACAAGTGGAAACGAATTCAGAGGAGAGTCTGATCTGCTATTGGTATATGTTTTTATGGGACCTTTGGTTTCTCTGTGGGATCCTCTTCGCCACAGGGTTTTGAGATTTTCAGCAAGTCTTGCTGTTCCTCTGGTATTCGTGTGCTTTATACTGCTGTACAGACCTGTGTCTGATGCAAAAGGAAGAAAATTATCAATAAAAGCAATATTGTGGTTTTTACATATTTCTTTTAGATTTAGGTTTGACGGCGTTATGACATTATTGAAATGATTCCCTCTGGCAGGCAAAATGGAGCTGAAAGCTACACGTGCGTGGGGGAAGGTTTTAGAACATAGAATAAAAAGTTCATTCCATGTTTCTGGGGATACTGGACCTGCGGGGCAAGAGTTCACACCAACATGGATGATCACATCCTTTATGTTGGGTGAGACTGGTACGGAAGAAAGCCAGTGATGAAGGTCATCAATAGACATTCCTGGAACACAAAGTTTAAACATGCTTTCTCCACGAGGGGCCAGTCTCTTGGGGTTAATGAAGCGTATGACCGAGTCCCCAAGAAGCAGCATTGTTGCCTTTTCAGGAACAGTCATACGGTCCAAAACATCTCTGGTAGAGGGGTTTGAAACATTTTCTGATGGGTTCTTCTGTTTGTTTGTTAATATTTGTTTTGATCGTTGGGACTCTGTGAAATGAATTTGTTCTTTGTCATTATCTTTGATATCATCGAGAACAGCAAAGGAATTGAAAGTAGAAATGTCTTCGTGGATCGTGATATTGTCATGGGGTAAACAGTCTGCATTATTTGCTGGATTTCCTTTCTGACCATCATTGACAGAACGATCACTGTGTGACTGTTTATCTGTGTTGATGGGTTTTGCGTCACTATTTGGTGTTTCGGTTTCTGAACCTTGAGTAAAGAGTATGTGATTTTCAGTTTGAATTTCAGCATCAATACGTTAATTTCCATGTGGATCAGTAAAGTTGTTTTGAATTTGAATTTGAATTTGAAACA